>NC_056440.1:880000-1180000 GCF_018296145.1 Oncorhynchus tshawytscha | reverse complement strand
GATGTGTTAATGTGAGGAACAACTGGTGGTGTTAATGTGAGGAACAACTGGTGGTGTTAGACTGGCTACGGAAAACTGTTAGATGTGTTAATGTGAGGAACAACTGGTGGTGTTAATGTGAGGAACAACTGGTGGTGTTAGATGTTAATGTGAGGAACAACTGGTGGTGTTAATGGGAGGAACAACTGGTGGTGTTAGATGTGTTAATGTGAGGAACAACTGGTGGTGTTAGATGTGTTAATGGGAGGAACAACTGGTGGTGTTAGATGTGTTAATGTGAGGAACAACTGGTGGTGTTAATGGGAGGAACAACTGCTGGTGTTAATGGGAGGAACAACTGGTGGTGTTAGATGTGTTAATGGGAGGAACAACTGGTGGTGTTAGATGTGTTAATGGGAGGAACAACTGGTGGTGTTAGATGTGTTAATGGGAGGAACAACTGGTGGTGTTAGATGTGTTAATGGGAGGAACAACTGGTGGTGTTAATGGGAGGAACAGCTGGTGGTGTTAGATGTGTTAATGTGAGGAACAACTGGTGGTGTTAGATGTGTTAATGTGAGGAACAACTGGTGATGTTAGATGTGTTAATGTGAGGAACAACTGGTGGTGTTAGATGTTAATGTGAGGAACAACTGGTGGTGTTAATGGGAGGAACAACTGGTGGTGTTAGATGTGTTAATGTGAGGAACAACTGGTGGTGTTAGATGTGTTAATGGGAGGAACAACTGGTGGTGTTAGATGTGTTAATGTGAGGAACAACTGGTGGTGTTAATGTGAGGAACAACTGGTGGTGTTAATGGGAGGAACAACTGCTGGTGTTAATGGGAGGAACAACTGGTGGTGTTAGATGTGTTAATGGGAGGAACAACTGGTGGTGTTAGATGTGTTAATGGGAGGAACAGCTGGTGGTGTTAGATGTGTTAATGTGAGGAACAACTGGTGGTGTTAGATGTGTTAATGTGAGGAACAACTGGTGGTGTTAGATGTGTTAATGTGAGGAACAACTGGTGGTGTTAGACGTGTTAATGTGAGGAACAACTGGTGGTGTTAACGGGAGGAACAACTGGTGGTGTTAGATGTGTTAATGGGAGGAACAACTGGTGGTGTTAGATGTGTTAATGGGAGGAACAACTGGTGGTGTTAACGGAGGAACAACTGGTGGTGTTAGATGTGTTAATGGGAGGAACAACTGGTGGTGTTAACGGGAGGAACAACTGGTGGTGTTAGATGTGTTAATGTGAGGAACAACTGGTGGTGTTAATGGGAGGAACAACTGGTGGTGTTAATGGGAGGAACAACTGGTGGTGTTAATGGGAGGAACAACTGGTGGTGTTAATGGGAGGAACAACTGGTGGTGTTAATGGGAGGAACAACTGGTGGTGTTAATGTGTTAATGAGGGGAACAACTGGTGGTGTTAGATGTGTTAATGGGAGGAACAACTGGTGGTGTTAGATGTGTTAATGAGGGGAACAACTGGTGGTGTTAGACTGGCTACGGAAAACTGTTAGATGTGTTAATGTGAGGAACAACTGGTGGTGTTAATGTGAGGAACAACTGGTGGTGTTAATGTGAGGACCAACTGGTGGTGTTAATGTGAGGACCGACTGGTGGTGTTAATGGGAGGAACAACTGGTGGTGTTAGACTGGCTATGGAAAACTGTTAGATGTGTTAATGTGAGGAACAACTGGTGGTGTTAGACTGGCTACGGAAAACTGTTAGATGTGTTAATGTGAGGAACAACTGGTGGTGTTAATGTGAGGAACAACTGGTGGTGTTAGACTGGCTACGGAAAACTGTTAGATGTGTTAATGTGAGGAACAACTGGTGGTGTTAATGTGAGGAACAACTGGTGGTGTTAGATGTTAATGTGAGGAACAACTGGTGGTGTTAATGGGAGGAACAACTGGTGGTGTTAATGGGAGGAACAACTGGTGGTGTTAATGTGTTAATGAGGGGAACAACTGGTGGTGTTAGATGTGTTAATGGGAGGAACAACTGGTGGTGTTAGATGTGTTAATGAGGGGAACAACTGGTGGTGTTAGACTGGCTACGGAAAACTGTTAGATGTGTTAATGTGAGGAACAACTGGTGGTGTTAATGTGAGGAACAACTGGTGGTGTTAATGTGAGGACCAACTGGTGGTGTTAATGTGAGGACCGACTGGTGGTGTTAATGGGAGGAACAACTGGTGGTGTTAGACTGGCTATGGAAAACTGTTAGATGTGTTAATGTGAGGAACAACTGGTGGTGTTAGACTGGCTACGGAAAACTGTTAGATGTGTTAATGTGAGGAACAACTGGTGGTGTTAATGTGAGGAACAACTGGTGGTGTTAGACTGGCTACGGAAAACTGTTAGATGTGTTAATGTGAGGAACAACTGGTGGTGTTAATGTGAGGAACAACTGGTGGTGTTAGATGTTAATGTGAGGAACAACTGGTGGTGTTAATGGGAGGAACAACTGGTGGTGTTAATGGGAGGAACAACTGGTGGTGTTAATGTGTTAATGAGGGGAACAACTGGTGGTGTTAGATGTGTTAATGGGAGGAACAACTGGTGGTGTTAGATGTGTTAATGAGGGGAACAACTGGTGGTGTTAGACTGGCTACGGAAAACTGTTAGATGTGTTAATGTGAGGAACAACTGGTGGTGTTAATGTGAGGAACAACTGGTGGTGTTAATGTGAGGACCGACTGGTGGTGTTAATGGGAGGAACAACTGGTGGTGTTAGACTGGCTACGGAAAACTGTTAGATGTGTTAATGTGAGGAACAACTGGTGGTGTTAGACTGGCTACGGAAAACTGTTAGATGTGTTAATGTGAGGAACAACTGGTGGTGTTAATGTGAGGAACAACTGGTGGTGTTAGACTGGCTACGGAAAACTGTTAGATGTGTTAATGTGAGGAACAACTGGTGGTGTTAATGTGAGGAACAACTGGTGGTGTTAGATGTTAATGTGAGGAACAACTGGTGGTGTTAATGGGAGGAACAACTGGTGGTGTTAGATGTGTTAATGTGAGGAACAACTGGTGGTGTTAGATGTGTTAATGGGAGGAACAACGGGTGGTGTTAGATTGTTAATGTGAGGAACAACTGGTGGTGTTAATGGGAG
Source organism: Oncorhynchus tshawytscha (assembly GCF_018296145.1). Lineage (NCBI taxonomy): Eukaryota > Metazoa > Chordata > Actinopteri > Salmoniformes > Salmonidae > Oncorhynchus > Oncorhynchus tshawytscha. Next base: position 1,176,886 of record NC_056440.1, on the reverse strand, counting down.
GAACAACTGCTGGTGTTAATGGGAGGAACAACTGGTGGTGTTAGATGTGTTAATGGGAGGAACAACTGGTGGTGTTAGATGTGTTAATGGGAGGAACAACTGGTGGTGTTAGATGTGTTAATGGGAGGAACAACTGGTGGTGTTAGATGTGTTAATGGGAGGAACAACTGGTGGTGTTAATGGGAGGAACAGCTGGTGGTGTTAGATGTGTTAATGTGAGGAACAACTGGTGGTGTTAGATGTGTTAATGTGAGGAACAACTGGTGGTGTTAGATGTGTTAATGTGAGGAACAACTGGTGGTGTTAGATGTGTTAATGGGAGGAACAACTGGTGGTGTTAGATGTGTTAATGTGAGGAACAACTGGTGGTGTTAGATGTGTTAATGTGAGGAACAACTGGTGGTGTTAGATGTGTTAATGTGAGGAACAACTGGTGGTGTTAATGGGAGGAACAACTGGTGGTGTTAATGTGAGGACCGACTGGTGGTGTTAATGGGAGGAACAACTGGTGGTGTTAATGTGAGGAACAACTGGTGGTGTTAGATGTGTTAATGAGGGGAACAACTGGTGGTGTTAGATGTGTTAATGGGAGGAACAACTGGTGGTGTTAGATGTGTTCATGTGAGGAACAACTGGTGGTGTTAGATGTGTTAATGGGAGGACCAACTGGTGGTGTTAATGGGAGGAACAACTGGTGGTGTTAATGGGAGGAACAACTGGTGGTGTTAGATGTGTTAATGGGGGAACAACTGGTGGTGTTAATGGGAGGAACAACTGGTGGTGTTAGATGTGTTAATGGGAGGAACAACTGGTGGTGTTAATGGGAGGAACAACTGGTGGTGTTAATGGGAGGAACAACTGGTGGTGTTAATGGGAGGAACAACTGGTGGTGTTAATGGGAGGAACAACTGGTGGTGTTAATTAAGGGACCAACTGGTGGTGTTAGATGTGTTAATGGGAGGAACAACTGGTGGTGTTAATGGGAGGAACAACTGGTGGTGTTAATGAAGGGACCAACTGGTGGTGTTAGATGTGTTAATGGGAGGAACAACTGGTGGTGTTAGATGTGTTAATGGGAGGACCAACTGGTGGTGTTAGATGTGTTAATGGGAGGAACAACTGGTGTTGTTAATGGGAGGACCAACTGGTGGTGTTAGATGTGTTAATGGGAGGAACAACTGGTGGTGTTAATGGGAGGACCAACTGGTGGTGTTAGCACCTTGCTTGCTAATTAGCCAACTACGGCCAACTTAGTCACGTCAGACAGCCAGAATAACATCTAAGTCGGTGAATTTGTTTAAGCATTGTTGACCCCCATCCTTGAAACATCTTGCAGAGCAGCAGACCTCTCCTCTGGCACATGGAGATCCCCTCCTGGTCCTCGTGTCCATCCTCAGGAAGTTATGCAGGACACCGGTAGGGTTCACACACACATGAATTCCTCCAGGAGGCAGTCCCAGATGGCCCTGGTCACACAACCTTGCAGTGTCCTACACGATAACTGTAGACCATCGTTTTGAAGGAATCTCCAGTTGCAAGTTATGGGAGAATATGGAAGATAATGTCATTCTTAGACTTTTACATCACCAGGTCATTGTACAGTGCCTTGCGAAACTATTCGGCCCCCTTGAACTTTGTGACCTTTTGCAACATTTCAGGCTTCAAACATAAAGATATAAAACTGTATTTTTTTGTGAAGAATCAACCACAAGTGGGACACAATCATGAAGTGGAACGACATTTATTGGATATTTCAAACTTTTTTAACAAATCAAAAACTGAAAAATTGGCCGTGCAAAATTATTCAGCCCCCTTAAGTTAATACTTTGTGGTGCCACCTTTTGCTGCGATTACAGCTGTAAGTCGCTTGGGGTATGTCTCTATCAGTTTTGCACATCGAGAGACTGAAATTTTTTCCCATTCCTCCTTGCAAAACAGCTCGAGCTCAGTGAGGTTGGATGGAGAGCATTTGTGAACAGCAGTTTTCAGTTCTTTCCACAGATTCTCGATTGGATTCAGGTCTGGACTTTGACTTGGCCATTCTAACACCTGGATATGTTTATTTTTGAACCATTCCATTGTAGATTTTGCTTTATGTTTTGGATCATTGTCTTGTTGGAAGACAAATCTCCGTCCCAGTCTCAGGTCTTTTGCAGACTCCATCAGGTTTTCTTCCAGAATGGTCCTGTATTTGGCTCCATCCATCTTCCCATCAATTTTAACCATCTTCCCTGTCCCTGCTGAAGAAAAGCAGGCCCAAACCATGATGCTGCCACCACCATGTTTGACAGTGGGGATGGTGTGTTCAGGGTGATGAGCTGTGTTGCTTTTACGCCAAACATAACGTTTTGCATTGTTGCCAAAAAGTTCAATTTTGGTTTCATCTGACCAGAGCACCTTCTTCCACATGTTTGGTGTGTCAAACTACACTTTTTATGGATATCTTTAAGAAATGGCTTTCTTCTTGTCACTCTTCCATAAAGGCCAGATTTGTGCAATATACGACTGATTGTTGTCCTATGGACAGAGTCTCCCACCTCAGCTGTAGATCTCTGCAGTTCATCCAGAGTGATCATGGGCCTCTTGGCTGCATCTCTGATCAGTCTTCTCCTTGTATGAGCTGAAAGTTTAGAGGGACGGCCAGGTCTTGGTAGATTTGCAGTGGTCTGATACTCCTTGCATTTCAATATTATCGCTTGCACAGTGCTCCTTGGGATGTTTAAAGCTTGGGAAATCTTTTTGTATCCAAATCCGGCTTTAAACTTCTTCACAACAGTATCTCGGACCTGCCTGGTGTGTTCCTTGTTCTTCATGATGCTCTCTGCGCTTTTAACGGACCTCTGAGACTATCACAGTGCAGGTGCATTTATACGGAGACTTGATTACACACAGGTGGATTGTATTTATCATCATTAGTCATTTAGGTCAACATTGGATCATTCAGAGATCCTCACTGAACTTCTGGAGAGAGTTTGCTGCACTGAAAGTAAAGGGGCTGAATAATTTTGCACGCCCAATTTTTCAGTTTTTGATTTGTTAAAAAAGTTTGAAATATCCAATAAATGTTGTTCCACCTCATGATTGTGTCCCACTTGTTGTTGATTCTTCACAAAAAAATACAGTTTTATATCTTTATGTTTGAAGCCTGAAATGTGGCAAAAGGTCGCAAAGTTCAAGGGGGCCGAATACTTTCGCAAGGCACTGTACATGACTAAAGTATAATATAACTTGTAACAAGTGGTGATAACGTTGGATGGGCACACATACAGAAGGATCATATCAAGGACAGAGACACAGATGAATACATAACTACCACTGGAAGCTTGATGATGACGTGATCATTTGAATCAGCTGTGCAGTGCTGAGGCAACAACAACAATGTGCCCCTTTGAGTCCCCAGGACTGAGAGCCACTGCTCTTCATTGGGACCTCTTCATCTGTAGACAGGCTTTCATAACTCTCTTTATCTGAGAACAGAAAATATTACAAGAAACAGGCTTCATTACACTCAAATTAGACTGAATAGTATGTTACTATTATCCAGTGGTGACCCGTCAATCAGGGCTCTGAGTTCCGCCTGTTTATTTTGGCATTAATACGTGTTTGCAAACAACATTTAAATCATTGAGTTAATAAAGCTGCACACGAACATGGTCTCTGTCTTGAGTCAGGCAGCTCCAAAGGCAGGTGTCTCAGCCGAGCTCAGTGCATTCTTGAGTCAGGCAGCTCCAAAGGCAGGTGTCTCAGCCGAGCTCAGTGCATTCTTGAGTCAGGCAGCTCCAAAGGCAGGTGTCTCAGCCGAGCTCAGTGCATTCTTGAGTCAGGCAGCTCCAAAGGCAGGTGTCTCAGCCGAGCTCAGTGCTTTCTTGAGTCAGGCAGCTCCAAAGGCAGGTGTCTCAGCCGAGCTCAGTGCATTCTTCAGTCAGGCTGCTCCAAAGGCAGGTGTCTCAGCCGAGCTCAGTGCTTTCTTGAGTCAGGCAGCTCCAAAGGCAGGTGTCTCAGCCGAGCTCAGTGCTTTCTTGTTGTGTAGTTAGCTGTTAGTAGCCCATGTGCCTCTCCCTAATACAGGTCATTCGGAAAGTATTCAGACCCCTTTTCCCACATTTTGTTAAGTTACAGCCCTATTCTAAAATAGATTCAATTGTTTCCCCCTAGTCAATCGACACACAAGATCCCATAATGTCGAAGCAAAAACAGATTTTTATAATTTTGCAAATGTATAAATAAAAAACTGGAATATCACATTTCCATTCTACTTGGTACTTTGCTGAAGCACCTTTGGCAGCGATTACAGCCTACAGCCTTTACAATGACGACCTACCAAAAGGCAAAAGGCCTCCTGCGGAGACGGAATACATGTTTTATTTTTTATTTAATAAAAATATAGTACAAAACATACATCACGACAAGACAGAACACAACACTACATAGAGACCTAAGACAACACATTAGCATGGCAGCAACACATGATAACACAACATGGCAGCAACACAACATGACAACAACATGGTAGCATCACAACATGGTAGCAGCACAACATGGCAGCAGCACAACATGGTAGCAGCATAACATGGCAGCACAACATGGTAGCAGAACAACATGGCAGCACAACATGGTAGCAGAACAACATGGCAGCACAACATGGTAGCATAACAACATGGCAGCACAACATGGTAGCAGCACAACATGGTAGCAGCACGACACGGTAGCAGCACAACATGGTAGCAGCACGACACGGTAGAAGAACAACACGGTAGCAGAACAACATGGTAGCAGATCAACATGGTAGCAGCACAACATGGTAGCAGCACAACATGGTAGGAGCACAACATGGTAGCAGAATAACATGGTAGAAGAATAACATGGTAGCAGCACAAGACAGAGTTCCTCTGTCCGGTGTCTGTGTTCTTTTGCCCATCTTCATATTTTATTTTTATTGGCCATTTCTCAGAACAAGAATAGACTGACGAGTTTCAGAAGAAAGTACTTTGTTTCTGGCCATTTTGAGCCTGTAATTGAACCCACAAATGCTGACGCTCCAGATACTCAACTAGTCTAAAGAAGGACAGTTTTATTGCTTCTTTAATCAGGACAACAGTTTTCAGCTGTGCTAACATAATTGTGAAAGGGTTCTCTAATGATCAATTAGCCTTTTAAAATTATAAACTTGGATAAGCTAACACAACGTGCCATTGGAACACAGGAGTGATGGTTGCTGATCAGCAGTTTCATTTACAACATTAACAATGTCTACACTGTATTTCTGATCAATTTGATATTATTTTAATGGACAAAAAAGGTGCTTTTATTTAAAAAACAAGGACATTTCTAAATTACCCCAAACTTCTGAACGGTATTATATACATATTTTGAAGTTAATGCCATTGGTAAGTGAGAGAACCACTCTGGAGAAGGGCGGAACAGCTCCTCCGGATATGAACATGAAAATATATTTTAAATTCACTGTCTAGTGATATGAATATCCATTTCGAAGTAGAGAAGTGTAGGCAAGAGATAATAAAGAAATATTCTGTTGATTTAAGATTAAATCTGTCTGATATACAAAAAGCTTGGGGAAAAATACAGAGAATGTCTAACTCATTAAGACACAATGGTCTTTAACTGTATAATCCGAAGTAAGAAAAAGGGATGAGAAATTATTTATTGATCATCACGATAGGACATTGCAGAGAGATAGAGTTTGAGGGCTCTTGGTGAACAGATAAAAATCTTAAAAGGCAAAATTCCACAATTACAGGAGGCAAAGGTCGTGAAGGCAGTCTTGGCTTCCTCCTATGGGCTCTTTGTTCCCTCAATCTACCCTCAGACTGAGTTGCTCAGGTTTCAGGCATCTGGTCAGCACTGCCTGGCCTTGAGTCAACAGATTCTGACAGCGGTGACGAACGATATCTTAGGCCAACAAGAACACAGGCTGTAAAAGTGAGTGAAGACAAACCCCCGGTGACAGTAATCACACACAAATCAGCACCTCCAAAACAGTTGGATGAATGGTGAAAGACGGAAGCATTCGTGAGATGTGGGTATGAGGCCTAAACAGCTGCCCTGTGGAATTCCTGATTCTAACTGGATTATATTTGATAGGCTTCCATTAAAGAACACCCTCTGTGTTCTGTTAGACAAGTAACTCTTTATCCATGTTATAGCAGGGGGTGTAAAGCCAAAACACATACGTTTTTCCAGCAGCAGACTATGATCGATAATATCAAAAGCTGCACTGAAGTCTAACGAGAGCCCCCCCCCCCAATCTTTTTATCATCAGTTTCTCTCAGCCAATCATCAGTCATACGTGTTTTTTGTTTACTGTGAAATAGCATTGTATCTGGTCAAACACCATTTTTTCCAGAAGTTTACTAAGGGTTGGTAACAGGCTGATTGGTCAGCTATTTGAGCCAGTAAAGGGGGCTTTACTATTCTTAGGTAGCAGAATGACTTTAGCTTCCCTCCAGGCCTGAGGGGACACTCTAGTAGGCTTAGAATGAAGATGTGGCAAAATCATCCGCTATTATCCTCAGTAATTTTCCATCCAACTTGTGAGACCCCGGTGGCTTGTCATTCTTGATACACAACACTAATGTTTAAATCTCTTCCACACTGTTAGCCTTTGTTTTGAACAAACGTGAACATGGTATACATGAAGACCAGGTTTATAGACCTGTGGGTGGTGAAGAGCAAGATGTGGCCGATGGATGGAGAGCCATACACGATGTTACTACTGACTGGGAGAGACAAAACTATGCCGACATCATCGACAGGCTGTCACGACTGGACAGAGATGTCAAACAACATAATAAACCATCTGTTATCAGAGTTGTGCAGGTTCCCGAGTGAAACCAAACACGTGACTCGTTCAGCAGAAGAGAAACTTGAAGGGTTTTTATTCAAAGAAACTGGATGATGTGGCATTGGGATGAGGTCCCTGTCTAAGAGCTATGCAGTCTACTTACGTCGCTGTGTCGATGGTGGCATCGCTTGTTCTCGATCAAAATCTTACCATCAAGTGTCCACATGCTGTTCATACTTTTTTGACAATGAGTGGAGCTGCACAGGTCACAGCTGCTCGTTGGAACAAATGGTCAACGGTGTTGGAGGCTCCTAACATCATCATTCAACGTGACACACCATGTAATCTATCTACTCTGATGCTTCCTCCAGATGCCACATTACTTGAACACAATTGTTGTGCGTTGGTTTTGGATCAGCTTTCTGATGGGTTCACCAAGAGTCATCAGAGTCACATTTGAACATCTTGGCCATGTTCTGTTATAATCTCCACCCGGCACAGCCAGAAGAGGACTGGCCACCCCTCATAGCCTGGTTCCTCTCTAGATTTCTTCCTAGGTTTTGGCCTTTCTAGGGAGTTTTTCCTAGCCACCGTGCTTCTACACCTGCATTGCTTGCTGTTTGGGGTTTTAGGCTGGGTTTCTCTACAGCACTTTGAGATATCAGCTGATGTACGAAGGGCTTTATGAATAAATTTGATTTGATCTGTTTGGAAAACCCTGAGTTTATCTTCTACACAGACAGTTCAAGCATTGTGGATGGGAGTGTGAGGAAGGCAGGCTGGACAGTTACTACAATGGACAATGTGATAGTGACAGGCACATTACCTGCAGGAACATCAGCACAGGTGGCAGAATTGGTGGCTTTGACAGAAACATGTAAACAGGCTGAAGGAATAAGAGCTAATATCTACACAGACTCAAGGTATGCTTTCGGCGTTACCCATGATTTTGGAAGAATATGGAAAATCATGATTCATGACATCACTGGGAGTTCCTGTGAAGTATGGACCAGAGGTGATGGCTCTACTGAATGCTCTCCTGTGATGTATGGACCAGAGGTGATGGCTCTACTGAATGCTCTCCTGTGAAGTACGGACCAGAGGTGATGGCTCTACTGAATGCTCTCCTGTGAAGTATGGACCAGAGGTGATGGCTCTACTGAATGCTCTCCTGTGAAGTACGGACCAGAGGTGATGGCTCTACTGAATGCTCTCCTGTGAAGTACGGACCAGAGGTGATGGCTCTACTGTATGCTCTCCATTTATCTGGACAAGTTGCGATTTTGAAAATGAAAGCACATGGAAAAATCTTTACAGATTAAAAGAGCTGCTAAGGCGACTGCCAAAAGAACCTAAACTGATTAGGAAATAGACCTTGGACACATTGCAAGACATTAGAGACATGCAAAGCAGTGCACCAAAAGATGAAGTGTGGGAATGGATGACTGCAGGGTGCAAACTCAATCAAGAAGGTGTGTGGAAATACAACCTTTGATGTGTAGCGTCAAATGCACTCCTAAGGGTGGCTACTTTGAAGAATCTTTTTTTAAACACTTTTTTTGGTTACTACATGATTCCATATGTGTTATTTCATAGTGTGGTTAACTTAGTGTGGTAACTACAATGTAGACAATAGTAAAAATAAAGAAAAACCCTTGAATGAGTAGGTGTGTCCAAACTGTTTGACTGGTACTGTACATGTACATATGTATGCATATTATTTTACTGCCCTAAGGATGTAATTATGGTTTGGATGGCCTTATTTACTATTATGTATTGGTTTTTACCTTTAATGCAGAGAACACCAGAAGAATTATCATTTAATTACCACAGTTTGTTTGTGTCAATTAATCCCATAAGGAATGGGTTGCCAATTGGCAAAACAACAGGTAATGCTTCTCTCTGGGGTCAACACAACAACATATCCATAACAACAGGTAATGCTTCTCTCTGGGGTCAACACAACGTATCCATAACAACAGGCAATGCTTCTCTCTGGAGTAAACACAACGTATCCATAACAACAGGTAATGCTTCTCTCTGGGGTCAACACAACGTATCCATAACAACAGGTAATGCTTCTCTCTGGGGTCAACACAACGTATCCATAACAACAGGTAATGCTTCTCTCTGGAGTCAAAACAACAACATATCCATAACAACGGGTAATGCTTCTCACTGGGGTCAACACAACGTATCCATAACAACAGGTAATGCTTCTCTCTGGGGTCAACACAACATATCCATAACAACAGGTAATGCTTCTCTCTGGGGTCAAAACAACAACATATCCATAACAACAGGTAATGCTTCTCTCTGGAGTCAACACAACGTATCCATAACAACAGGTAATGCTTCTCTCTGGGGTCAACACAACGTATCCATAACAACAAGTAATGCTTCTCTCTGGGGTCAACACAACGTACCCATAACAACAGGTAATGCTTCTCTCTGGGGTCAACACAACGTATCCATAACAACAGGTAATGTTTCTCTCTGGGGTCAACACAACATATCCATAACAACAGGTAATGCTTCTCTCTGGGGTCAACACAACGTATCCATAACAACAGGTAAAGCTTCTCTCTGGGGTCAACACAATGTATCAATCACAACAGGTAATGCTTCTCTCTGGAGTCAACACAACGTATCCATAACAACAGGTAATGCTTCTCTCTGGGGTCAACACAACATATCCATAACAACAGGTAATGCTTCCATATCCATAACAACAGGTAATGCTTCTCTCTGGGGTCAAAACAACGTATCCATAACAACAGGTAATGCTTCTCTCTGGGGTAAACACAACGTATCCATCACAACAGGTAATGCTTCTCTCTGGGGTGCACAATGTATCCATAACAACAGGTAATGCTTCTCTCTGGGGTCAAAACAACGACATATCCATAACAGGTAATGCTTCTCTCTGGGGTAAACACAACGTATCAATCACAATAGGTAATGCTTCTCTCTGGGGTCAACACAACGTATCCATAACAACAAGTAATGCTTCTCTCTGGGGTCAACACAATGTATCAATCACAACAGGTAATGCTTCTCTCAGGGGTCAACACAACATATCCATAACAACAGGTAATGCTTCTCTCTGGGGTCAAAACAACGTATCCATAACAACAGGTAATGCTTCTCTCTGGGGTCAAAACAACGACATATCCATAACAACAGGTAATGCTTCTAGTCATATCCATAACAACAGGTAATGCTTCTCTCTGGGGTCAAAACAACGACATATCCATAACAACAGGTAATGCTTCTCTCTGGAGTCAACACAACGTATCCATAACAACAGGTTATGCTTCTCTCTGGGGTCAACACAACGTATCCAAAACAACAGGTAATGCTTCTCTCTGGGGTCAACACAACATATCCATAACAACAGGTAATGCTTCTCTCTGGGGTCAACACAACATATCCATAACAACAGGTAATGCTTCTCTCTGGGGTCAACACAACGTATCCATAACAACAGGTAATGCTTCTCTCTGGGGTCAACGCAATATCCATAACAACAGGTAATGCTTCTCTCTGGGGTCAACACAACGTATCCATAACAATAGGTAATGCTTCTCTCTGTCAATGCTCCATAACAACAGGTAATGCTTCTCTGGGGTCAACACAACGTATCCATAACAACAGGTAATGCTTCTCTCTGGGTCAAAACAACAACATATCCATAACAACGGGTAATGCTTCTCACTGGGGTCAACACAACGTATCCATAACAACAGGTAATGCTTCTCTCTGGGGTCAACACAACATATCCATAACAACAGGTAATGCTTCTCTCTGGGGTCAAAACAACAACATATCCATAACAACAGGTAATGCTTCTCTCTGGAGTCAACACAACGTATCCATAACAACAGGTAATGCTTCTCTCTGGAGTCAACACAACGTATCCATAACAACAAGTAATGCTTCTCTCTGGGGTCAACACAACGTATCCATAACAACAGGTAATGCTTCTCTCTGGGGTCAACACAATGTATCCATAACAACAGGTAATGCTTCTCTCTGGGGTCAACACAACATATCCATAACAACAGGTAATGCTTCTCTCTGGGGTCAACACAACGTATCCATAACAACAGGTAAAGCTTCTCTCTGGGGTCAACACAATGTATCAATCACAACAGGTAATGCTTCTCTCAGGGGTCAACACAACATATCCATAACAACAGGTAATGCTTCTCTCTGGGGTCAAAACAACGACATATCCATAACAACAGGTAATGCTTCTCTCTGGAGTCAACACAACGTATCCATAACAACAGGTAATGCTTCTCTCTGGGGTCAACACAACATATCCATAACAACAGGTAATGCTTCTCTCTGGGGTCAAAACAACGACATATATAACAACAGGTAATGCTTCTCTCTGGGGTCAAAACAACGTATCCATAACAACAGGTAATGCTTCTCTCTGGGGTAAACACAACGTATCCATCACAACAGGTAATGCTTCTCTCTGGGGTAAACACAATGTATCCATAACAACAGGTAATGCTTCTCTCTGGGGTCAAAACAACGACATATCCATAACAGGTAATGCTTCTCTCTGGGGTAAACACAACGTATCAATCACAATAGGTAATGCTTCTCTCTGGGGTCAACACAACGTATCCATAACAACAGGTAATGTTTCTCTCTGGAGTCAACACAACGTATCCATAACAACAAGTAATGCTTCTCTCTGGGGTCAACACAATGTATCAATCACAACAGGTAATGCTTCTCTCAGGGGTCAACACAACATATCCATAACAACAGGTAATGCTTCTCTCTGGGGTCAAAACAACGACATATCCATAACAACAGGTAATGCTTCTCTCTGGGGTCAAAACAACGACATATCCATAACAACAGGTAATGCTTCTCTCTGGAGTCAACACAACGTATCCATAACAACAGGTAATGCTTCTCTCTGGGGTCAAAACAACGACATATCCATAACAACAGGTAATGCTTCTCTCTGGAGTCAACACAACGTATCCATAACAACAGGTTATGCTTCTCTCTGGGGTCAACACAACGTATCCAAAACAACAGGTAATGCTTCTCTCTGGGGTCAACACAACATATCCATAACAACAGGTAATGCTTCTCTCTGGGGTCAACACAACATATCCATAACAACAGGTAATGCTTCTCTCTGGGGTCAACACAACGTATCCATAACAACAGGTAATGCTTCTCTCTGGGGTCAACGCAATGTATCCATAACAACAGGTAATGCTTCTCTCTGGAGTCAACACAACGTATCCATAACAATAGGTAATGCTTCTCTCTGGAGTCAACACAACGTATCCATAACAACAGGTAATGCTTCTCTCTGGGGTCAACACAACATATCCATAACAACAGGTAATGCTTCTCTCTGGGGTCAACACAACGTATCCATAACAACAGGTAATGCTTCTCTCTGGAGTCAACACAACGTATCCATAACAACAGGTAATGCTTCTCTCTGGGGTCAACACAACATATCCATAACAACAGGTAATGCTTCTCTCTGGGGTCAAAACAACGTATCCATAACAACAGGTAATGCTTCTCTCTGGGGTAAACACAACGTATCCATCACAACAGGTAATGCTTCTCTCTGGGGTAAACACAATGTATCCATAACAACAGGTAATGCTTCTCTCTGGGGTCAAAACAACGACATATCCATAACAGGTAATGCTTCTCTCTGGGGTCAACACAACGTATCCATAACAACAAGTAATGCTTCTCTCTGGGGTCAACACAACGTATCCATAACAACAGGTAATGCTTCTCTCTGGGGTCAACACAACGTATCCATAACAACAGGTAATGCTTCTCTCTGGGGTCAACACAACATATCCATAACAACAGGTAATGCTTCTCTCTGGGTTCAACACAACGTATCCATAACAACAGGTAAAGCTTCTCTCTGGGGTCAACACAATGTATCAATCACAACAGGTAATGCTTCTCTCAGGGGTCAACACAACATATCCATAACAACAGGTAATGCTTCTCTCTGGGGTCAAAACAACGACATATCCATAACAACAGGTAATGCTTCTCTCTGGAGTCAACACAACGTATCCATAACAACAGGTAATGCTTCTCTCTGGGGTCAACACAACGTATCCATAACAACAGGTAATGCTTCTCTCTGGGGTCAAAACAACGACATATCCATAACAACAGGTAATGCTTCTCTCTGGGGTCAAAACAACGTATCCATAACAACAGGTAATGCTTCTCTCTGGGGTAAACACAACGTATCCATCACAACAGGTAATGCTTCTCTCTGGGGTAAACACAATGTATCCATAACAACAGGTAATGCTTCTCTCTGGGGTCAAAACAACGACATATCCATAACAGGTAATGCTTCTCTCTGGGGTAAACACAACGTATCAATCACAATAGGTAATGCTTCTCTCTGGGGTCAACACAACGTATCCATAACAACAGGTAATGTTTCTCTCTGGAGTCAACACAACGTATCCATAACAACAAGTAATGCTTCTCTCTGGGGTCAACACAATGTATCAATCACAACAGGTAATGCTTCTCTCAGGGGTCAACACAACATATCCATAACAACAGGTAATGCTTCTCTCTGGGGTCAAAACAACGACATATCCATAACAACAGGTAATGCTTCTCTCTGGGGTCAAAACAACGACATATCCATAACAACAGGTAATGCTTCTCTCTGGAGTCAACACAACGTATCCATAACAACAGGTAATGCTTCTCTCTGGGGTCAAAACAACGACATATCCATAACAACAGGTAATGCTTCTCTCTGGAGTCAACACAACGTATCCATAACAACAGGTTATGCTTCTCTCTGGGGTCAACACAACGTATCCAAAACAACAGGTAATGCTTCTCTCTGGGGTCAACACAACATATCCATAACAACAGGTAATGCTTCTCTCTGGGGTCAACACAACATATCCATAACAACAGGTAATGCTTCTCTCTGGGGTCAACACAACGTATCCATAACAACAGGTAATGCTTCTCTCTGGGGTCAACGCAATGTATCCATAACAACAGGTAATGCTTCTCTCTGGAGTCAACACAACGTATCCATAACAATAGGTAATGCTTCTCTCTGGAGTCAACACAACGTATCCATAACAACAGGTAATGCTTCTCTCTGGGGTCAACACAACGTATCCATAACAACAGGTAATGCTTCTCTCTGGAGTCAACACAACGTATCCATAAAAACAGGTAATGCTTCTCTCTGGGGTCAACACAACATATCCATAACAACAGGTAATGCTTCTCTCTGGGGTCAAAACAACGTATCCATAACAACAGGTAATGCTTCTCTCTGGGGTAAACACAACGTATCCATCACAACAGGTAATGCTTCTCTCTGGGGTAAACACAATGTATCCATAACAACAGGTAATGCTTCTCTCTGGGGTCAAAACAACGACATATCCATAACAGGTAATGCTTCTCTCTGGGGTAAACACAACGTATCCATAACAACAGATAATGCTTCTCTCTGGGGTCAACACAACGTATCCATAAAAACAGGTAATGCTTCTCTCTGGGGTAAACACAACGTATCAATCACAATAGGTAATGCTTCTCTCTGGGGTCAAAACAACGTATCCAAAACAACAGGTAATGCTTCTCTCTGGAGTCAAATCAAATCAAATTTATTTATATAGCCCTTCGTACATCAGCTGATATCTCAAAGTGCTGTACAGAAACCCAGCCTAAAACCCCAAACAGCAAGCAATGCAGGTGTAGAAGCACGATGGCTAGGAAAAACTCCCTAGAAAGGCCAAAACCTAGGAAGAAACCTAGAGAGGAACCAGGCTATGTGGGGTGGCCAGTCCTCTTCTGGCTGTGCCGGGTGGAGATTATAACAGAACATGGCCAAGATGTTCAAATGTTCATAAATGACCAGCATGGTCGAATAATAATAAGGCAGAACAGTTGAAACTGGAGCAGCAGCACAGTCAGGTGGAAGTTGAAACTGGAGCAGCAGCATGGCCAGGTGGACTGGGGACAGCAAGGAGTCATCACAACTATCAATGTCTCAACAGGTAATGCTCCTCTCTGGAGTCAACACAACATATCGATAACAACAGGTAATGCTTCTCTCTGGGGTAAACACAACAACAGGTAATGCTTCTCTCTGGGGTAAACACAACAACAGGTAATGCTTCTCTCTGGGGTCAACACAACAACAGGTAATGCTTCTCTCTGGGGTAAACACAACAACAGGTAATGCTTCCCTGGGGTCAACACAACAACATATTCATAACGAGAGGTAAACGGAAAGGTGTAGGTGTCAGTCAGGTCCAACATTCACTTGGACTCTTCTGTTTAAATAACAAATTTAACAATGATCCACTAGTGTATACCATTTAATCTAGTGTATACCATTTGATCTAGTGTATACCATTTAATCTAGTGTATACCATTTGATCTAGTGTATACCATTTGATCTAGTGTATACCATTTGATCTAGTGTATACCATTTGAATTAGTGTATACCATTTGATCTAGTGTATACCATTTGATCTAGTGTATACCATTTAATCTAGTTCATACCATTTGATCTAGTGTATACCATTTGATCTAGTGTATACCATTTGATCTAGTGTATACCATTTGATCTAGTTCATACCATTTGATCTAGTTCATACCATTTAATCTAGTGTATACCATTTAATCTAGTTCATACCATTTGATCTAGTGTATACCATTTGATCTAGTGTATACCATTTGATCTAGTTCATACCATTTGATCTAGTGTATACCATTTGAATTAGTTCATACCATTTGATCTAGTGTATACAATTTGATCTAGTGTATACCATTTGATCTAGTGTATACCATTTGATCTAGTTCATACCATTTGATCTAGTGTATACCATTTAATCTAGTGTATACCATTTGATCTAGTTCATACCATTTGATCTACTTCATACCATTTGATCTAGTGTATACCATTTAATCTACTTCATACCATTTGATCTAGTGTATACCATTTGATCTACTTCATACCATTTGATCTAGTGTATACCATTTGATCTACTTCATACCATTTGATCTAGTGTATACCATTTGATCTAGTGTATACCATTTGATGTAGTTCATACCATTTGATCTAGTGTATACCATTTAATCTAGTGTATACCATTTGATCTAGTTCATACCATTTGATCTAGTGTATACCATTTGATCTAGTGTATACCATTTGATCTAGTGTATACCATTTGATCTAGTGCATACCATTTGATCTAGTGTATACCATTTGATCTAGTGTATACCATTTGATCTAGTGTATACCATTTGATCTAGTGTATACCATTTGATCTAGTGTATACCATTTGATCTAGTTCATACCATTTGATCTAGTGTATACCATTTGAATTAGTTCATACCATTTGATCTAGTGTATACCATTTGATCTAGTGTATACCATTTGATCTAGTGTATACCATTTGATCTAGTGTATACCATTTGATCTAGTTCATACCATTTGATCTAGTGTATACCATTTAATCTAGTGTATACCATTTGATCTAGTTCATACCATTTGATCTAGTTCATACCATTTGATCTAGTGTATACCATTTAATCTAGTTCATACCATTTAATCTAGTGTATACCATTTGATCTACTTCATACCATTTGATCTAGTGTATACCATTTGATCTAGTGTATACCATTTGATCTAGTTCATACCATTTGATCTAGTGTATACCATTTGATCTAGTGTATACCATTTAATCTAGTGTATACCATTTAATCTAGTGTATACCATTTGATCTAGTTCATACCATTTGATCTAGTGTATACCATTTGATCTAGTTCATACCATTTGATCTAGTGTATACCATTTGATCTAGTGTATACCATTTGATGTAGTGTATACCATTTGATCTAGTGTATACCATTTGATCTAGTTCATACCATTTGATCTAGTTCATACCATTTGATCTAGTTCATACCATTTAATCTAGTGTATAGCATTTGATGTAGTGTATACCATTTGATGTAGTGTATACCATTTGATGTAGTGTATACCATTTGATCTAGTGTATACCATTTGATGTAGTGTATACCATTTGATCTAGTTCATACCATTTGATCTAGTGTATTCCATTTGATCTAGTTCATACCATTTGATCTAGTTCATACCATTTGATCTAGTGTATACCATTTGAATTAGTTCATAACATTTGATCTAGTGTATACCATTTGATCTAGTTCATACCATTTGATCTAGTGTATACCATTTAATCTAGTGTATACCATTTAATCTAGTGTATACCATTTGATCTAGTTCATACCATTTGATCTAGTTCATACCATTTGATCTAGTGTATACCATTTAATCTAGTGTATACCATTTAATCTAGTGTATACCATTTGATCTAGTGTATACCATTTAATCTAGTGTATACCATTTGATCTAGTGTATACCATTTGAATTAGTTCATAACATTTGATCTAGTGTATACCATTTGATCTAGTTCATACCATTTGATCTAGTGTATACCATTTAATCTAGTGTATACCATTTGATCTAGTGTATACCATTTAATCTAGTTCATACCATTTGATCTAGTGTATACCATTTGATCTAGTGTGTACCATTTGATCTAATGTATACCATTTGATCTAGTGTATACCATTTGATCTAGTTCATACCATTTGATCTAGTGTATACCATTTGAATTAGTTCATACCATTTGATCTAGTGTATACCATTTGATCTAGTGTATACCATTTGATCTAGTTCATACCATTTGATCTAGTGTAAACCATTTGATCTAGTTCATACCATTTTATCTAGCTCATACCATTTTATCTAGTTCATACCATTTGATCTAGTGTATACCATTTGATCTAGTGTATACCATTTGATCTAGTTCATACCATTTGATCTAGTGTATACCATTTGATCTAGTGTATACCATTTGAATTAGTTCATACCATTTGATCTAGTGTATACCATTTGATCTAGTTCATACCATTTGATCTAGTTCATACCATTTGATCTAGTTCATACCATTTGATGTAGTGTATACCATTTGATCTAGTGTATACCATTTGATCTAGTTCATACCATTTGATCTAGTGTATACCATTTGATCTAGTTCATACCATTTGATCTAGTTCATACCATTTGATCTAGTGTATAACATTTGAATTAGTTCATAACATTTGATCTAGTGTATACCATTTGATCTAGTTCATACCATTTGATCTAGTGTATACCATTTGATCTAGTTCATACCATTTGATCTAGTGTATACCATTTAATCTAGTGTATACCATTTGAATTAGTTCATACCATTTGATCTAGTGTATACCATTTGATCTAGTTCATACCATTTGATCTAGTGTATACCATTTGATCTAGTGTATACCATTTGATCTAGTTCATACCATTTGATCTAGTGTATACCATTTGATCTAGTTCATACCATTTGATCTAGTTCATACCATTTGATCTAGTGTATAACATTTGAATTAGTTCATAACATTTGATCTAGTGTATACCATTTGATCTAGTTCATACCATTTGATCTAGTGTATACCATTTGATCTAGTTCATACCATTTGATCTAGTGTATACCATTTGAATTAGTTCATACCATTTGATCTAGTGTATACCATTTTATCTAGTTCATACCATTTTATCTAGTGTATACCATTTGATCTAGTGTATACCATTTGATCTAGTGTATACCATTTAATCTAGTGTATACCATTTAATCTAGTGTATACCATTTGATCTAGTTCATACCATTTAATCTAGTGTATACCATTTGATCTAGTTCATACCATTTAATCTAGTTCATACCATTTGATCTAGTGTATACCATTTGATCTAGTGTATACCATTTTATCTAGTGTATACCATTTGATCTAGTGTATACCATTTGATCTAGTTCATACCATTTGATCTAGTGTATACCATTTGAATTAGTTCATACCATTTGATCTAGTGTATACCATTTGATCTAGTGTATACCATTTGATCTAGTGTATACCATTTAATCTAGTGTATACCATTTGATCTAGTGTATACCATTTGATCTAGTTCATACCATTTGATCTAGTGTATACCATTTGATCTAGTGTGTACCATTTAATCTAGTGTATACCATTTGATCTAGTGTATACCATTTAATCTAGTGTATACCATTTGATCTAGTGTATACCATTTGATCTAGTGTATACCATTTGATCTAGTTCATACCATTTGATCTAGTGTATACCATTTGAATTAGTTCATACCATTTGATCTAGTGTATACCATTTGATCTAGTTCATACCATTTGATCTAGTGTATACCATTTGATCTAGTTCATACCATTTGATCTAGTTCATACCATTTGATCTAGTTCATACCATTTGATCTAGTGTATACCATTTGATCTAGTGTATACCATTTGAATTAGTTCATAACATTTGATCTAGTGTATACCATTTGATCTAGTTCATACCATTTGATCTAGTGTATACCATTTAATCTAGTGTATACCATTTGATCTAGTTCATACCATTTGATCTAGTGCATACCATTTGATCTAGTTCATACCATTTGATCTAGTGTATACCATTTGATCTAGTGTATACCATTTGATCTAGTGTATACCATTTGATCTAGTGTATACCATTTGATCTAGTGTATACCATTTTATCTAGTGTATACCATTTGATCTAGTGTATACCATTTGATCTAGTTCATACCATTTGATCTAGTGTATACCATTTGAATTAGTTCATACCATTTGATCTAGTGTATACCATTTGATCTAGTGTATACCATTTGATCTAGTGTATACCATTTGATCTAGTGTATACCATTTGATCTAGTGTATACCATTTGATCTAGTGTATACCATTTGATCTAGTGTATACCATTTGATCTAGTTCATACCACTTGATCTAGTGTATACCATTTGATCTAGTGTATACCATTTGATCTAGTGTATACCATTTGATCTAGTTCATACCATTTGATCTAGTTCATACCATTTGATCTAGTGTATACCATTTGAATTAGTTCATAACATTTGATCTAGTGTATACCATTTGATCTAGTTCATACCATTTGATCTAGTGTATACCATTTAATCTAGTGTATACCATTGAATCTAGTGTATACCATTTGATCTAGTTCATACCATTTGATCTAGTTCATACCATTTGATGTAGTGTATACCATTTGATGTAGTGTATACCATTTGATCTAGTGTATACCATTTGATCTAGTTCATACCATTTGATCTAGTTCATACCATTTGATCTAGTTCATACCATTTAATCTAGTGTATACCATTTGATGTAGTGTATACCATTTGATGTAGTGTATACCATTTGATGTAGTGTATACCATTTGATGTAGTGTATACCATTTGATGTAGTGTATACCATTTGATGTAGTGTATACCATTTGATCTAGTTCATACCATTTGATCTAGTGTATACCATTTGATCTAGTTCATACCATTTGATCTAGTTCATACCATTTGATCTAGTGTATACCATTTGAATTAGTTCATAACATTTGATCTAGTGTATACCATTTGATCTAGTTCATACCATTTGATCTAGTGTATACCATTTAATCTAGTGTATACCATTTAATCTAGTGTATACCATTTGATCTAGTTCATACCATTTGATCTAGTGTATACCATTTAATCTAGTGTATACCATTTAATCTAGTGTATACCATTTGATCTAGTGTATACCATTTAATCTAGTGTATACCATTTGATCTAGTGTATACCATTTGAATTAGTTCATAACATTTGATCTAGTGTATACCATTTGATCTAGTTCATACCATTTGATCTAGTGTATACCATTTAATCTAGTGTATACCATTTGATCTAGTGTATACCATTTAATCTAGTTCATACCATTTGATCTAGTGTATACCATTTGATCTAGTGTATACCATTTGATCTAATGTATACCATTTGATCTAGTGTATACCATTTGATCTAGTTCATACCATTTGATCTAGTGTATACCATTTGAATTAGTTCATACCATTTGATCTAGTGTATACCATTTGATCTAGTGTATACCATTTGATCTAGTTCATACCATTTGATCTAGTGTAAACCATTTGATCTAGTTCATACCATTTTATCTAGCTCATACCATTTTATCTAGTTCATACCATTTGATCTAGTGTATACCATTTGATCTAGTGTATACCATTTGAATTAGTTCATACCATTTGATCTAGTGTATACCATTTGAATTAGTTCATACCATTTGATCTAGTGTATACCATTTGATCTAGTGTATACCATTTGATCTAGTTCATACCATTTGATCTAGTTCGTACCATTTGATCTAGTGTATACCATTTGATCTAGTGTGTACCATTTAATCTAGTGTATACCATTTGATCTAGTGTATACCATTTAATCTAGTGTATACCATTTGATCTAGTGTATACCATTTGATCTAGTGTATACCATTTGATCTAGTGTATACCATTTGATCTAGTGTATACCATTTGATCTAGTGTATACCATTTGATCTAGTGTATACCATTTGATCTAGTGTATACCATTTGATCTAGTGTATACCATTTGATCTAGTGTATACCATTTAATCTAGTGTATACCATTTGATCTAGTGTATACCATTTGATCTAGTTCATACCACTTGATCTAGTGTATACCATTTGATCTAGTGTATACCATTTGATCTAGTGTATACCATTTGATCTAGTTCATACCATTTGATCTAGTTCATACCATTTGATCTAGTGTATACCATTTGAATTAGTTCATAACATTTGATCTAGTGTATACCATTTGATCTAGTTCATACCATTTGATCTAGTGTATACCATTTAATCTAGTGTATACCATTGAATCTAGTGTATACCATTTGATCTAGTTCATACCATTTGATCTAGTTCATACCATTTGATGTAGTGTATACCATTTGATGTAGTGTATACCATTTGATCTAGTGTATACCATTTGATCTAGTTCATACCATTTGATCTAGTTCATACCATTTGATCTAGTTCATACCATTTAATCTAGTGTATACCATTTGATGTAGTGTATACCATTTGATGTAGTGTATACCATTTGATGTAGTGTATACCATTTGATGTAGTGTATACCATTTGATGTAGTGTATACCATTTGATCTAGTTCATACCATTTGATCTAGTGTATTCCATTTGATCTAGTTCATACCATTTGATCTAGTTCATACCATTTGATCTAGTGTATACCATTTGAATTAGTTCATAACATTTGATCTAGTGTATACCATTTGATCTAGTTCATACCATTTGATCTAGTGTATACCATTTAATCTAGTGTATACCACTTAATCTAGTGTATACCACTTAATCTAGTGTATACCATTTGATCTAGTGTATACCATTTGATCTAGTGTATACCATTTGATCTAGTGTATACCATTTGAATTAGTTCATAACATTTGATCTAGTGTATACCATTTGATCTAGTGTATACCATTTGATCTAGTTCATACCATTTGATCTAGTGTATACCATTTAATCTAGTGTATACCATTTGAATTAGTTCATAACATTTGATCTAGTGTATACCATTTGATCTAGTTCATACCATTTGATCTAGTGTATACCATTTAATCTAGTGTATACCATTTGATCTAGTGTATACCATTTAATCTAGTTCATACCATTTGATCTAGTGTATAACATTTGAATTAGTTCATAACATTTGATCTAGTGTATACCATTTGATCTAGTGTATACCATTTGATCTAGTTCATACCATTTGATCTAGTGTATACCATTTGATCTAGTTCATACCATTTGATCTAGTTCATACCATTTGATCTAGTGTATAACATTTGAATTAGTTCATAACATTTGATCTAGTGTATAACATTTGAATTAGTTCATAACATTTGATCTAGTGTATACCATTTGATCTAGTGTATACCATTTGATCTAGTTCATACCATTTGATCTAGTGTATACCATTTGATCTAGTTCATACCATTTGATCTAGTTCATACCATTTGATCTAGTGTATAACATTTGAATTAGTTCATAACATTTGATCTAGTGTATACCATTTGATCTAGTTCATACCATTTG
This sequence comes from Oncorhynchus tshawytscha, assembly GCF_018296145.1. NCBI lineage: Eukaryota > Metazoa > Chordata > Actinopteri > Salmoniformes > Salmonidae > Oncorhynchus > Oncorhynchus tshawytscha. Next base: position 1,153,946 of record NC_056440.1, on the reverse strand, counting down.
ATCTAGTGTATACCATTTGATCTAGTTCATACCATTTGATCTAGTGTATACCATTTGAATTAGTTCATAACATTTGATCTAGTGTATACCATTTGATCTAGTTCATACCATTTTATCTAGTGTATACCATTTGATCTAGTGTATACCATTTGATCTAGTGTATACCATTTAATCTAGTGTATACCATTTAATCTAGTGTATACCATTTGATCTAGTTCATACCATTTGATCTAGTTCATACCATTTGATCTAGTTCATACCATTTGATCTAGTGTATACCATTTGATCTAGTGTATACCATTTGATCTAGTGTATACCATTTGATCTAGTGTATACCATTTGATCTAGTGTATACCATTTGATCTAGTTCATACCATTTGATCTAGTTCGTACCATTTGATCTAGTGTATACCATTTGATCTAGTGTGTACCATTTAATCTAGTGTATACCATTTGATCTAGTGTATACCATTTAATCTAGTGTATACCATTTGATCTAGTGTATACCATTTGATCTAGTGTATACCATTTGATCTAGTTCATACCATTTGATCTAGTTCATACCATTTGAATTAGTTCATACCATTTGATCTAGTGTATACCATTTGATCTAGTGTATACCATTTGATCTAGTGTATACCATTTGATCTAGTTCATACCATTTGATCTAGTTCATACCATTTGATCTAGTTCATACCATTTGATCTAGTGTATACCATTTGATCTAGTGTATACCATTTGAATTAGTTCATAACATTTGATCTAGTGTATACCATTTGATCTAGTTCATACCATTTGATCTAGTGTATACCATTTAATCTAGTGTATACCATTTGATCTAGTTCATACCATTTGATCTAGTGCATACCATTTGATCTAGTTCATACCATTTGATCTAGTGTATACCATTTGATCTAGTGTATACCATTTGATCTAGTGTATACCATTTGATCTAGTGTATACCATTTGATCTAGTGTATACCATTTGATCTAGTTCATACCATTTGATCTAGTGTATACCATTTGAATTAGTTCATACCATTTGATCTAGTGTATACCATTTGATCTAGTTCATACCATTTGATCTAGTTCATACCATTTGATCTAGTTCATACCATTTGATCTAGTGTATACCATTTGATCTAGTGTATACCATTTGATCTAGTGTATACCATTTGATCTAGTGTATACCATTTGATCTAGTGTATACCATTTGATCTAGTGTATACCATTTGATCTAGTGTGTACCATTTAATCTAGTGTATACCATTTGATCTAGTGTATACCATTTAATCTAGTGTATACCATTTGATCTAGTGTATACCATTTGATGTAGTGTATACCATTTGATCTAGTTCATACCATTTGATCTAGTTCATACCATTTGATCTAGTGTATACCATTTGAATTAGTTCATAACATTTGATCTAGTGTATACCATTTGATCTAGTTCATACCATTTGATCTAGTGTATACCATTTAATCTAGTGTATACCATTGAATCTAGTGTATACCATTTGATCTAGTTCATACCATTTGATCTAGTTCATACCATTTGATCTAGTGTATACCATTTAATCTAGTGTATACCACTTAATCTAGTGTATACCATTTGATCTAGTGTATACCATTTGATCTAGTGTATACCATTTGAATTAGTTCATAACATTTGATCTAGTGTATACCATTTGATCTAGTGTATACCATTTGATCTAGTTCATACCATTTGATCTAGTGTATACCATTTAATCTAGTGTATACCATTTGATCTAGTGTATACCATTTGATCTAGTTCATACCATTTGATCTAGTGTATACCATTTGAATTAGTTCATACCATTTGATCTAGTGTATACCATTTGATCTAGTTCATACCATTTTATCTAGTGTATACCATTTGATCTAGTTCATACCATTTGATCTAGTTCATACCATTTGATCTAGTGTATACCATTTGATCTAGTGTATACCATTTGATCTAGTGTATACCATTTAATCTAGTGTATACCATTTGATCTAGTGTATACCATTTAATCTAGTGTATACCATTTGATCTAGTGTATACCATTTGATCTAGTGTATACCATTTAATCTAGTTCATACCACTTGATCTAGTGTATACCATTTGATCTAGTGTATACCATTTGATCTAGTTCATACCATTTGATCTAGTGTATACCATTTGAATTAGTTCATACCATTTGATCTAGTGTATACCATTTGATCTAGTTCATACCATTTGATCTAGTGTATACCATTTGATCTAGTTCATACCATTTGATCTAGTTCATACCATTTGATCTAGTTCATACCATTTGATCTAGTGTATACCATTTGATCTAGTTCATACCATTTGATCTAGTTCATACCATTTGATCTAGTTCATACCATTTGATCTAGTGTATACCATTTGAATTAGTTCATAACATTTGATCTAGTGTATACCATTTGATCTAGTTCATACCATTTGATCTAGTGTATACCATTTAATCTAGTGTATACCATTGAATCTAGTGTATACCATTTGATCTAGTTCATACCATTTGATCTAGTTCATACCATTTGATCTAGTGTATACCATTTAATCTAGTGTATACCACTTAATCTAGTGTATACCATTTGATCTAGTGTATACCATTTGATCTAGTGTATACCATTTGAATTAGTTCATAACATTTGATCTAGTGTATACCATTTGATCTAGTTCATACCATTTGATCTAGTGTATACCATTTGATCTAGTGTATACCATTTAATCTAGTGTATACCATTTAATCTAGTGTATACCATTTGATCTAGTGTGTACCATTTGATCTAGTGTATACCATTTGAATTAGTTCATACCATTTGATCTAGTGTATACCATTTGATCTAGTTCATACCATTTTATCTAGTGTATACCATTTGATCTAGTTCATACCATTTGATCTAGTTCGTACCATTTGATCTAGTGTATACCATTTGATCTAGTGTATACCATTTGATCTAGTGTATACCATTTGATCTAGTGTATACCATTTGAATTAGTTCATACCATTTGATCTAGTGTATACCATTTTATCTAGTTCATACCATTTTATCTAGTGTATACCATTTGATCTAGTGTATACCATTTGATCTAGTGCATACCATTTGATCTAGTTCATACCATTTGATCTAGTGTATACCATTTGATCTAGTTCATACCATTTGATCTAGTGTATACCATTTGAATTAGTTCATACCATTTGATCTAGTGTATACCATTTAATCTAGTTCATACCATTTGATCTAGTGTATACCATTTGATCTAGTGTATACCATTTGATCTAGTGTATACCATTTGATCTAGTGTATACCATTTGATCTAGTTCATACCATTTGATCTAGTGTATACCATTTGAATTAGTTCATACCATTTGATCTAGTGTATACCATTTGATCTAGTTCATACCATTTTATCTAGTGTATACCATTTGATCTAGTTCATACCATTTGATCTAGTGTATACCATTTGATCTAGTGTATACCATTTGATCTAGTGTATACCATTTGATCTAGTGTATACCATTTAATCTAGTGTATACCATTTGATCTAGTGTATACCATTTAATCTAGTGTATACCATTTGATCTAGTTCATACCACTTGATCTAGTGTATACCATTTGATCTAGTGTATACCATTTAATCTAGTTCATACCACTTGATCTAGTGTATACCATTTGATCTAGTGTATACCATTTGATCTAGTTCATACCATTTGATCTAGTGTATACCATTTGAATTAGTTCATACCATTTGATCTAGTGTATACCATTTGATCTAGTTCATACCATTTGATCTAGTGTATACCATTTGATCTAGTTCATACCATTTGATCTAGTTCATACCATTTGATCTAGTGTATACCATTTGATCTAGTTCATACCATTTGATCTAGTGTATACCATTTGATCTAGTTCATACCATTTGATCTAGTTCATACCATTTGAATTAGTTCATAACATTTGATCTAGTGTATACCATTTGATCTAGTTCATACCATTTGATCTAGTGTATACCATTTAATCTAGTGTATACCATTGAATCTAGTGTATACCATTTGATCTAGTTCATACCATTTGATCTAGTTCATACCATTTGATCTAGTGTATACCATTTAATCTAGTGTATACCACTTAATCTAGTGTATACCATTTGATCTAGTGTATACCATTTGATCTAGTGTATACCATTTGAATTAGTTCATAACATTTGATCTAGTGTATACCATTTGATCTAGTTCATACCATTTGATCTAGTGTATACCATTTGATCTAGTGTATACCATTTAATCTAGTGTATACCATTTAATCTAGTGTATACCATTTAATCTAGTGTATACCATTTGATCTAGTGTATACCATTTGATCTAGTGTATACCATTTGAATTAGTTCATACCATTTGATCTAGTGTATACCATTTGATCTAGTTCATACCATTTTATCTAGTGTATACCATTTGATATAGTTCATACCATTTGATCTAGTTCATACCATTTGATCTAGTGTATACCATTTGATCTAGTGTATACCATTTGATCTAGTGTATACCATTTGATCTAGTGTATACCATTTGATCTAGTGTATACCATTTGATCTAGTGTATACCATTTGATCTAGTTCATACCATTTGATCTAGTGTATACCATTTGATCTAGTGTATACCATTTGATCTAGTTCATACCATTTGATCTAGTGTATACCATTTGATCTAGTGTATACCATTTAATCTAGTGTGTACCATTTGATCTAGTGTGTACCATTTGATCTAGTGTATACCATTTGATCTAGTGTGTACCATTTGATCTAGTGTGTACCATTTAATCTAGTGTATACCATTTGATCTAGTGTGTACCATTTAATCTAGTGTATACCATTTGATCTAGTTCATACCATTTGATCTAGTTCATACCATTTGATCTAGTGTATACCATTTAATCTAGTGTATACCACTTAATCTAGTGTATACCATTTAATCTAGTGTATACCATTTGATCTAGTGTATACCATTTGAATTAGTTCATAACATTTGATCTAGTGTATACCATTTGATCTAGTTCATACCATTTGATCTAGTGTATACCATTTGATCTAGTGTATACCATTTAATCTAGTGTATACCATTTAATCTAGTGTATACCATTTAATCTAGTGTATACCATTTGATCTAGTGTATACCATTTGAATTAGTTCATACCATTTGATCTAGTGTATACCATTTGATCTAGTTCATACCATTTGATCTAGTGTATACCATTTGATCTAGTGTATACCATTTAATCTAGTGTGTACCATTTGATCTAGTGTGTACCATTTGATCTAGTGTATACCATTTGATCTAGTGTGTACCATTTGATCTAGTGTGTACCATTTAATCTAGTGTATACCATTTGATCTAGTGTGTACCATTTAATCTAGTGTATACCATTTGATCTAGTTCATACCATTTGATCTAGTTCATACCATTTGATCTAGTTCATACCATTTGATCTAGTGTATACCATTTAATCTAGTGTATACCACTTAATCTAGTGTATACCATTTGATCTAGTGTATACCATTTAATCTAGTGTATACCATTTGATCTAGTGTATACCATTTGATCTAGTGTGTACCATTTAATCTAGTGTATACCATTTGATCTAGTGTATACCATTTGATCTAGTTCATACCATTTGATCTAGTGTATACCATTTGAATTAGTTCATACCATTTGATCTAGTGTATACCATTTGATCTAGTTCATACCATTTTATCTAGTGTATACCATTTGATATAGTTCATACCATTTGATCTAGTTCATACCATTTGATCTAGTGTATACCATTTGATCTAGTGTATACCATTTAATCTAGTGTATACCATTTGATCTAGTGTATACCATTTGATCTAGTGTATACCATTTGATCTAGTGTATACCATTTGATCTAGTTCATACCATTTGATCTAGTGTATACCATTTGATCTAGTGTATACCATTTGATCTAGTTCATACCATTTGATCTAGTGTATACCATTTGATCTAGTGTATACCATTTAATCTAGTGTATACCATTTGATCTAGTGTGTACCATTTGATCTAGTGTATACCATTTGATCTAGTGTGTACCATTTGATCTAGTGTGTACCATTTGATCTAGTGTATACCATTTGATCTAGTGTGTACCATTTAATCTAGTGTATACCATTTGATCTAGTGTATACCATTTGATCTAGTTCATACCATTTGATCTAGTGTATACCATTTGATCTAGTTCATACCATTTGATCTAGTGTATACCATTTAATCTAGTGTATACCATTTGATCTAGTGTATACCATTTGAATTAGTTCATAACATTTGATCTAGTGTATACCATTTGATCTAGTTCATACCATTTGATCTAGTGTATACCATTTAATCTAGTGTATACCATTTGATCTAGTGTATACCATTTAATCTAGTTCATACCATTTGATCTAGTGTATACCATTTGATCTAGTGTATACCATTTGAATTAGTTCATACCATTTGATCTAGTGTATACCATTTGATCTAGTTCATACCATTTGATCTAGTGTATACCATTTGATCTAGTGTATACCATTTAATCTAGTGTGTACCATTTGATCTAGTGTGTACCATTTGATCTAGTGTATACCATTTGATCTAGTGTGTACCATTTGATCTAGTGTGTACCATTTGATCTAGTGTATACCATTTGATCTAGTGTGTACCATTTGATCTAGTTCATACCATTTAATCTAGTGTATACCATTTGATCTAGTTCATACCATTTAATCTAGTTCATACCATTTGATCTAGTGTATACCATTTGATCTAGTGTATACCATTTTATCTAGTGTATACCATTTGATCTAGTGTATACCATTTGATCTAGTGTATACCATTTGATCTAGTTCATACCATTTGATCTAGTGTATACCATTTGATCTAGTTCATACCATTTGATCTAGTGTATACCATTTGATCTAGTTCATACCATTTGATCTAGTGTATACCATTTGATCTAGTGTATACCATTTGATCTAGTGTATACCATTTGATCTAGTGTATACCATTTGATCTAGTGTATACCATTTGATGTAGTGTATACCACTTGATTGCTGTCTTGCACGTATGTGCATGTGCTTCGGGCTGATGTGATGAATGTGTTGTCGTAGTAACCTGTTGACCGTGTGTTCTATAGTAACTGACGACGTGGGGACGACGTCATTGATGCACATATTAATGAAGCCGGCGACTGATGTGTAAAACTCCTCAATGTTATCAGATGAATCCCGGAACATATTCCAGTCTGTGTTAGCGAAACAGTCCTGTAGCTTCATCGGACCAGTTCAGTATAGACAGTGTCACTGGTACTTCCTGTTTGAGTTTTTGCTTGTAAACAGGAAGCAGGAGTATGGAGTTATGGTCTGACTTGCCAAAGGGAGGATTAGGGAGGGACTTGTATGGGTTTCTGTGTGTGGAGTAAAGGGCATTTAGAGCAGCGGTTGGGAACCTTTTTTGTGTCGAGTGTCTATTTACAATTCATCCTACCACTTCAAACGATCTGTGTGCCACTTCTGATTTTCGTATGTGCATTATAACTAATTGTGTCTATTGAATTTCTAATTGCCCACAAATGGCATAATTCAATAGTCACTAAACAGAGCTATTGTTTCAATTCAACCCTGGATTCAACCAGAAATAGACAATACAGGCCTAGGGTTTCAAGCATTGGTTGATTCCAAAATGAATCTTTGATGGATGTCAGCAGACTGAGAATCAACTGGGTCAGTGCTACTGTCCACCCCTTCAAATCAAATTTACTTACATCAGCTGATATCTCAAAGTGCTGTACAGAAACCCAGCCTAAAACCCCAAACAGCAAGCAATGCATGTGTAGAAGCACGGTGGCGAGGAAAAACTCCCTAGAAAGGCCAAACCCTAGGAAGAAACCTAGAGAGGAACCAGGCTATGTGGGGTGGCCAGTCCTCTTCTGGCTGTGCCGGGTGGAGATTATAACAGAACATGGCCAAGATGTTAAAATGTTCATAAATGACCAGCATGGTCAAATAATAATAATCACAGTAGTTGTCGAGAGTGCAACAGGTCAGCACCTCAGGAGTAAATGTCAGTATCTCTACCGCTCCTGCTGTCTCTAGAGAGTTGAAAACAGCAGATCTGGGACAGGTAGCACATCCAGTGAACAGGTCAGGGTTCCATAGCAGCAGGCAGAACAGTTGAAACTAGAGCAGCAGCACGGCCAGGTGGACTGGGGACAGCAAGGAGTCATCATGCCAGGTAGTCCTGAGGCATGGTCCTAGGGCTCAGGTCCTCCTCCGAGAGAGAGAGAGAGAATTAGAGCATACTTAAATTCACACAGGACACCGGATAAGACAGGAGAAGTACTCCAGATATAACAAACTGACCCTAGCCCCCCGACACACAAACTACTGCAGCATAAATACTGGCGGCTGAGACAGGACGGGTCAGGAGACACTGTGGCCCCATCTGATGATACCCCCAGACAGGGCCAAACAGGAAGGATATAACCCCACCCACTTTGCCAAAGCACAGACCCCACACCACTAGAGGGATATCTTCAACCACCAACTTACCATCCTGAGACGAGGCCGAGTATAGCCCACAAAGATCTCCGCCACGGCACAACCCAAGGGGGGGCGCCAACTCAGACAGGAAGATCACGTCAGTGACTCAACCCACTCAAGTGACGCACCCCTCCGGCATGGAAGAGCACCAGTAAGTCAGTGACTCAGCCCCTGTAATAGGGTCAGAGGCAGAGAATCCCAGTGGAGAGAGGGGAACCGGCCAGGCAGAAAATCCCAGTGGAGAGAGGGGAACCGGCCAGGCAGAGAATCCCAGTGGAGAGAGGGTAACCGGCCAGGCAGAGACCCCTTGACGTGGTGACCCGTCTCCATGACAAACCGAGTCCCCACATCTGTGTCGATCTCAGAGTTATGATCCAAGTCCCCTGGGAAAGTCCCCACAAAAACAAGGGACATTTTCCCTCCTGGGGACATTTCCCAGGACCCCACAAAGAGAATTGGCTTAGGAGTTAGGTTTAAGGTTGGAATTAGAGTTCGGTTAAATAGGATTTGAATGGAAATGAACTCTAGGTCCCCACAAGGACAGTAGAACTGTGTGGCTGTAACAGAGAAGGTCTTCTTAATTCCCATGGCATGGATGAACCTCAGGTTACATCTGTGATGAGGATGGAGGGGGTATCTAGTGACAGAAGACCTTTTGTGACAGACAGCCGGGCGTATGTGTGTTTGTGTGTGTGACTGCTCTTGCTTAGACAGAAGTTAAACACAGACCACTTCCTTATCATGCAAGACAAGTGTGCAACATTATACTGTTGTTGCTCAAACATTGAGAGAGGTGTTTTTCTGTAGAATAGGCCTATGTCAGTTTAATATTCTGTCATTATATCAGTGTTGGCTATTGGATGGGGGGGGGGGTCCTGACACAGATTAGGCCTAGTCATGGACTTAAAAACAAGCTTAATGGAGAATCTCAATTGAAAATGATTTCTTCCAGGACTTTATCTATGTCCAAGAAACCGTACCCGAGCATCACAGGGTGGCTGTTCCCAGGGTTAGAGTTAACCCTGGATGAGTCCATGCCAGAAGGATGTGCATGTGAAGCCTGCTGCTACTGGAGTATAGGGACATAGCCCTGTTACCTGCACCAACATAGCAACCATTAATTGATGAGGAAAGCTCCACACAGTTAAAAGGTCTTTAACAGGGCCAGGGATTGTAATGACACCTTGAATCATGATGCTATGACTGTAGGGTCTGTTTGATGACTGTGTGTCTTAAATACTTCTCTGAGATTTCAACTTTTCACTAGACAAGACTTCACATCGAATTTGACTGAAGGGGTTGAGAGTGAAGCAGACTCACTGTGTCTGGGGGAACAGCGGTTGACTCACTGTCTCGGGGAAACGGTTGACTCATTATGTCTGGGGGAACAGCGGTTGACCCACTATGTCTAGGGGAACAGCGGTTGACTCACTGTGTCTAGGGGAACAGCGGTTGACTCACTGTGTCTCGAGGAACAGCGGTTGACTCACTGTGTCTCGGGGAACAGCGGTTGACCCACTATGTCTAGGGAACAGCGGTTGACCCACTATGTCTAGGGGAACAGCGGTTGACCCACTATGTCTAGGGAACAGCGGTTGACCCACTATGTCTCGGGAACAGCGGTTGACTCACTGTGTCTCGGGGAACAGCGGTTGACTCACTGTGTCTCGGGAACAGCGGTTGACTCACTGTGTCTAGAGGAACTGCGGTTGACTCACTGTGTCTGGGGGAACAGCGGTTGACATGGACGATTCACCTGGGACATTCACAAATGGGTCGCGGATCCATTCCTTCTCCTTCGTGGGTCTTTGGCGGTTGGGAAGTAGCGCTCAAGCTCTGTTGACTGTGAAGCTAGATGATCGCGCACCAGCTGGGAGACGGACGGCCCAGTCTGTCTCTCCCAAAACCCTGCTGTTTGGAACATGTCAAATATGCCCCTGTCCACTCGCCGTCAATCACAGTTCCAATTTGGCTTTGAATGCAGACACTTTATCTGCACCAAGTTCAATGTAATTACTGCACAAATAGCATAGAATTGTATATAATTATTATTTTAAATGAGTTATTTATCCTTTCTTTGCGGCACGGTAGTGAATGTGCTGCGCCCCGATACCGGTCTGCGGCACGGTGGTTGGGGACCGCTGCTCTAGTGTACAATGTGTCCTCATCGGAGGCATCATGGAAACTATTGGTCTCTGAGTTTATTGGACCTAAAGTTGTCTGAAAGAGTGTTGTGAGAATCATTGGTTTGCAGAGAAAATATCTAGTTATCACAAGACAATCAGTGTACTGTGGGCTGCCTATCAGTGTGGTTGATCTTTGATGTTCATTTAAGACCATCTGACTCCAGGGTTCATTAGCCAAACGTTGCAGATAGAAATGCCATGAAAAGAGCCGAAACGATATCCTCTACAGGTCAGATATGTTTGTTGTACGTAAGCATATTTCTATCTGATCGTCCAAAGCATCCTGCTGCACATGCCGCTGGTGTTGTGTGGTGAAATGAGATACAACATTCTGTTTGATACAGCACCACCAAGGTTTATTATTCACATGCTTCATCATCCCAAACAATATCTGTGTCAAGGCACATATCTTATATACTGCATAGAGGTAACATTAGGTCTGTCTGACATTTAGTAGTACTGATACATATTTCACACACTGGTTCCCCATAGTGGTCTGAGAAGGTACTGCAAATTCCTTGAAAATAAATGACAATGAAGGAATAAGGGGAAACTGGTCTCTTCCCCTTCAGTTCCTGGTCCAGGATGGGAAGTAGTTGGTGGCTATCTTGGTTTACTTATTCTTTGGTCTGGGTGGTGAGGCATGAGGGTGTATCTTTGGTCTAGTCTAGTGGTTGTTGGTGTATCGTTGGTCACTTGGTCAACAGCATGCTGATCCCGTTGAGTCTTATAAGTGATAGAGGATCTTTGGTCTCTTGGTTTATAATGGGTCTATACATAGGGAGTGTGTACCTGCTTGGTCCCTAGTTACTAGGACCCTAGTTACCATTGTTGGCCTGGTGTGTGCGGTCGCTAGTTACCATTGTTGGCCTGGTGTGTGCGGTCGCTAGTTACCATTGTTGGCCTGGTGTGTGCGGTCGCTAGTTACCATTGTTGGCCTGGTGTGTGCGGTCCCTAGTTACCATTGTTGGCCTGGTGTGTGCGGTCCCTAGTTACCATTGTTGACCTGGTGTGTGCGGTCCCTAGTTACCATTGTTGACCTGGTGTGTGCGGTCCCTAGTTACCATTGTTGACCTGGTGTGTGCGGTCCCTAGTTACCATTGTTGGCCTGGTGTTTTTGGTATATATCCAGGTACTCCTGGACGTCACTAGGTGACCCCAGCACCACGGGAACTCTCTGGTGGATGTTGATTGGCTGAATGTCCAGGACGTTCTGACTTCCTGTGGTTGCCATACCGCCTGCCTGCTCGATGATGAACGCCATGGGGTTGCACTCATACAGCAGACGCAGCTAGAACACAGAGAACACTTAATATTACAGAATATCTTCCTAATATTGAGTTCACACCCCCAATTCATCAAGGTGTCCAAAGCGTTCCACAGGCCCATGTTGACTCATGCTTCCCACAGCTGTTTCAAGTTAGCTGGATGGTCTTTTGGGTGGTGGACCATTCTTGATACACACAGGAAACGGTTGAGTTTGAAAATCCCAGAACTGTTGCACCTATTACCATAACCCACTTAAATCTTTCGTCATGTCCATCCACCCTCAACACAATCCATGTCTCAGTTGTCTCAGATTAAAGAAGGATTTTTAAACCTGGTCTCCTCTTCATCTACACTGATGGAAGTGGATTTAACAGGTGACATCAATAAGGGATCATAGCTTTCACCTGGACAGTCTGTCATGGAAAGAACAGGTGTTCATAATGGCCTGGTATTCATAGCAGACTTTGAAAAGACAACTGGAATTTATATATACATGCCTGGACTATTTTAAATTGAGAATCTCTTTAACCCATTGTATAAGTTATGGATCGTAAACTCCAGGTGTAAAATAGTAACTAATGGCTACTTCTCAGAAAGTATTAAATTGTCAAGAGGAGAAAAACAAGGTTGTCCACTATCAGCATATCTATTTATTATATTAAAATCAGATCCAACAATAATAAAAGGGGCTAGAAATTCAGGGCTTAAAAACAAAGCTGTCATTGTATCCATGGTCTGATGGTGATGTGGGTATACTAGTTATTCATATCCCAAAAGAAAGTAATGATCTCAACACAGTAGATTAATATTAAGTTAACAACAAATCACCCTAATTCATTAGTCATATCCCAGTTTACCTATTTACTTATGGTCTTGCCTACACCTAACGACATGTTTTAAATTATGAGCAAAAATATATTCCACTTATTTGGAACAAGCCAGAAAAAATTTAAACGGGCCTATTTATATAATGAATTCAGAGGGCAGAAATGATTAAGTATTAAAGCATTAGACCCTAAAGGCATACTTAAATCCAAACTGGTTTTCCAGCAAATTAGTAAGAATGACCTTTTCCCATTTAGTCAGATTACAACCTCTCACTCTGTTATTTGATAACGAAATAATCTCTAGAATATCTCCATTTTTTTAAAAACAAGCCATAGGAAGTTGGTTGCAATTTCAGTTTAATCCACCAGAAAATACTAATTGATTTATGTATATGAGGATACAACCATCCCAGCTCTGTAGATTTTGCTGCGAAGAGAATGATTAGATCACTTGTTTTGGTGCTGTCCTCATGTGGCTTGTTTTTAGTATGTAATATATATATGTATACACAAACAACAACACCATGAAATGATATTACTGAGTTACAGTTCATATAAGGAAATCAATCAACACATTCATTAGGCACTAATCTATGGATTTCACATGACTGGGCAGGGGCACAACCAAATCCTGAATGAGTTTTTCCCCTAACAAAAGGGCTTGATTACAGACAGAAATACTCCTCAGTTTAATCAGCTGTCCAGGTGGCTGGTCTCAGATGATCCCGCACGTGAAGAAGCCAGATGTGGATGTCCTGGGCTCTAAAATGATGTTGGAGGCGGCTTATGGTAGTAGGGAAATGCACATTCAATTCTCTGGCGGATATTCTAGCATGCCAATTGCACGTGTAGTCGATGTGAAATGGCTAGCTAGTTAGCGGTGGTGCGCGCTAGTGGCGTTTCAATCAGTGACGTCACTTGCTCTGAGACCTTGAAGTAGTGGTTCCCCTTGCAGAGTGGGGGCTTTTGTGGAGTGATGGGTAACGATGGTTCGAGGGTGACTTGACGTGTGCAGAGTGTCCCTGGTTCGCGCCCAGGTCGGGGCGAGGGGACGGACGTAAATTCTATACTGTTACACACGCTTCCTCAAAACTTGCGTTGTGTGTTGTGACAAAACTACACATTTTAGAGTGACCTTTTATTGTCCCCAGCACAAGGTGCACCTGTGTTATGAGGCTTCTTGATATTCCACACCTGTCAGGTGGATTGATTATCTTCGCAAAGGAGAAATGCTCACTAATGGGTGAAAACAAGTTTGTGCCCAACATCTGAGAGAAATCAGCGTTTTGTGCATATGGAACATTTCTGGGATCTTTTATTTCAGCTCATGGAACCAACACTGTACATGTTGAGGTAATTTTTTTGTTCTGTATAAATTGGAAGTAGAAGCCTAAGTATTGTTATCCATTAGTTTACTCCAATTAGGGGAGGGGTGGTAGGTTTAAGGGACAATAATAAATATATTTTTCAACAGAACCACATCCTTACACACAACCGTCACTGTTCTGAAGACATCACTGTTGTGACATGAACACCACCTCCGTTTCCTGTTTCCCCAGAGGCTCCAGCTCTTCTGCTTTCAGCAATAGAGGTGATGAACACATATTGATCACATTGTGACCCTCCACATTAGGAAACTAAACAAGCCAGGACACAAAGCTACAACATCTTGACCCATCTTTCCCCTTGAGAGGGTTAGAGGTCAGGGCCCACCTTTCCCTCTGGGCTCTTGACGTTAGCAGGGTAGAGGAAGATTCCTCCGTAGACCAGGGTCCTGTGGACGTCTGCTACCATAGAACCCACATAGCGGGCACCGTACGGGGCACTGCCATCCTGAGACACAGAGTAAGGGTTAGCCCCTGAACCACAAACAGTTACAGTCTAAATGGTTAGCCAATAACAGGGGGACATTTCACCATTGTAGCTGTTCTGTATACAGCCAGTTTCAGATGTTTATGAGAAAATAATCTCAAGTAAGGAACTACCTTGGCTAGACGCAAGCCTAACCTCTGGGAACTACTTTGTGTGCATGTACCTCTGGGAACTTCTTCTTTTGCAGGTACTCCGTGACAGCGGGGTCAAAGTATTTGGCGTATCCTTCATTTAGACTGTAGATATTCCCTTTCGGTTTGATCTTTAGATCTCTGTCCACCAGAATGAACTCACCTATGGCCTGACAGAGATAGATATATAAACGATCCAATCACCGGACAGACAGCTGGATACATTAACATGAATGATCCAATCACCGGACAGACAGTGATGTGGGTAGAGGAAGGTACTCAAGGGGACAAGCAGTAGTTTACTTCCTGAGTTATAACAGCTGCAGTGATGTGGGTAGAGGACAGTACTCAAGGGGACAGTAGTTGACTTCCTGAGCTATACCAGCTGCAGTGATGTGGGTAGAGGACAGTACTCAAGGGGACAGTAGTTGACTTCCTGAGCTATAACAGCTGCAGTGATGTGGGTAGAGGACAGTACTCAAGGGGACAGCAGTTGACTTCCTGAGCTATAACAGCTGCAGTGATGTGGGTAGAGGAAGGTACTCAAGGGGACAAGCAGTAGTTGACTTCCTGAGCTATACCAGCTGCAGTGATGTGGGTAGAGGACAGTACTCAAGGGGACAGTAGTTGACTTCCTGAGCTATAACAGCTGCAGTGATGTGGGTAGAGGAAGGTACTCAAGGGGACAAGCAGTAGTTGACTTCCTGAGCTATAACAGCTGCAGTGATGTGGGTAGAGGACAGTACTCAAGGGGACAGTAGTTGACTTCCTGAGCTATAACAGCTGCAGTGATGTGGGTAGAGGACAGTACTCAAGGGGACAGTAGTTGACTTCCTGCCTGGTAGTGGGTGTGTACTGACCGGGTCCAACATGAAGCAGTTGACCCCCTGCCCAGTGGACAGTACCATCATGGTGGCGCTGCCATAGAGGGCGTATCCAGCCGCAACGATGTTCCTACCGGGCTGCAGCGCGTCGTTCTCACACGGGTCGTCCTCTGTCGTCTGGAACACACACCGGACTATTGGTTGATTGATTTGATCGTTAAAAAAAATGCATCTACAGTGGTAAGAAACAGTATGTGAACCCTTTGGAATTACCTGGATTTCTGCATCAATTGGTACTAAAATTTGATCTGGTTTTCATCTAGGTCACAACAATAGACAAACACAGTCTGCTCCCCAGCCTTCCTCCTCTCTGTCACAGTCTGCTTAAACTAATAACATACAATTATACATTTATGTCTTTATTGAACACACCGTGTAAACATTCACAGTGCAGGGTGGGAGAAGTATGTGAAACCTTGGATTTAATAACTGGTTGATTCTCCTTTGGCAGCAATAACCTCAACCAAACATTTTCTGTAGTTGCGGATCAGACCCGCACAACGGTCAGGAGGAATTTTTACAAAACTGTTTCAGTTCAGCAATATTCTTGGGGTGTCTGGTGTGAACTGCTCTCTCGAGGTCATGCCACAGCATTTTAAATGGGGTTGAGGTCAGGACTCTGACACTCCAGAAGGTGTATTTTCTTCTGTTGAAGCCATTTTGTTGTTGATTTACTTCTGTGTTTTGGGTCCTGTTACATCACCCAACTTCAATTGGCGGACAGATAGCCTTAAATTGTCCTGCAAAGTGTCTTGATAAACTTGGGAATTCCTTTTTCCTTCGATGAGAGCAAGCTGTCCAGGCCCTGAGGCAGCAAAGCAGCCCCAAACCATGATGCTCCCTCCACCATACTTTACAGTTGGGATGAGGTTTTGAGGTGCCTTCCAAACAACTAAACTGTAGTTTCATCTGTCCACGTAATATTTTGCCAGAACATCCAGGTGCACTTTTGTCAACTTCAGAAGTGCAGCAATGTTTTTTTTGGACAGCAGTGTCTTATTCCGTGGTCTCCTCCCCTGAACACACTTCTTGTTTAGTGTTTTACGTATCGTAGACTCATCAACAGAGATGTTGACATGTTCCAGAGATTTCTGTAAGTCTTTAGCTGACACTCTAGGATTCTTGTTAACCTCATTGAGCATTCTGCGTGTGCTCTTGCAGTCATCTTTGCAGGATGGCCGCTCCTAGGGAGAGTAGCAACAGTGCTGAACTTTCTCCATTTGTAGACAATTTGTCTTACTGTGGACTGGTGAACATCAAGGCTTTTAGAGATACTTTTGTAACCCTTTCCAACTTCATGCAAGTCAACAATTCATAATCTTAGGTCTTCTGAGATCTCTTTTGTTCGAGGCATGGTTGATATCAGGCAATGCTCCTTGTGAATAGCAAACAAGTCATTAGCCTTGGGGTTCACATAATTTAATCATTGTATAGGTTGTAAAAAGTATGTATAATTTGTGTGTTATTAGTTTAAGCACACTGTCAAATCAAATGTATTTGTCACATACACATGGTTAGCAGATGTTAATGCGAGTGTAGCGAAATGCTTGTGCTTCTAGTTCCGACAATGCAGTAATAACCAACGAGTAATCTAACCTAACAATTCCACAACTACTACCTTATACACACAAGTGTAAAGGGATAAAGAATATGTACATAAAGATATATGAATGAGTGATGGTACAGAACGGCATAGGCAAGATGCAGTAGATGGTATCGAGTACAGTATATACACATGAGATGAGTATGTAAACAAAGTGGCATAGTTAAAGTGGCTAGTGATACATGTATTACTTAAGGATGCAGTAGATGATAGAGTACAGTATAGACATAAACATATGAGATGAATAATGTAGGGTATGTAAACAGATTAAGTAGCATTGTTTAAAGTGGCTAGTGATATTTTACATCAATTTCCATTATTAAAGTGTCTATTGTTGTGACTCAAATGAAAATCAGAACAAATTTTACACAGAAATCCAGGTAATTCCAAAGGGTTCACATACTTTTTCTTGCCACTGTTTAAGCTAAATACATTATGTCTCAATTAAGCACTTTATAGAACACATACATACAAACCCAGCCTGGTCAAACACACTGACTGCTGGGTTCACCTTCTGTTTGGTTAAAAACAAGGTGAGATATGGCTCCTGTAGAGAAGCCTATAGAATACAGACCTTTCTAAAGACAGCAAAGATGGTGCCGATGGAAGCCAAGCAGTCGATGTTGGAGGAACCATCCAGAGGGTCAAAACACACCACGTATTTACCCTGGAGGAGAGACCAGGGGAGTCAAAACACACCACGTATTTACCCTGGAGGAGAGACCAGGGGAGTCAAAACACACCACGTATTTACCCTGGAGGAGAGACCAGGGGAGTCAAAACACACCACGTATTTACCCTGGAGGAGAGACCAGGGGAGTCAAAACACACCACGTATTTACCCTGGAGGAGAGACCAGGGGAGTCAAAACACACCACGTATTTACCCTGGAGGAGAGACCAGGGAGTCAAAACACACCACGTATTTACCCTGGAGGAGAGACCAGGGGAGTCAAAACACACCACGTATTTACCCTGGAGGAGAGACCAGGGGAGTCAAAACACACCACGTATTTACCCTGGAGGAGAGACCAGGGGAGTCAAAACACACCACGTATTTACCCTGGAGGAGACCGATAAAAATAATCATTTGTATTATGCTCATCAGTGCAGGGATAGAACCAAAATGTGGACTTTGTGGTGGGTTGGCCCCTCCCTGCTCTAAACAGCAATGCTGCCAGAATTTGAATAACCTTTGGTCCAATAACTAACCTTCGTCTGGTTCTACTATCATCCCTCTGACACCAGAACAACAGCGTTAGTTACCTGTCTGTCTGGTTCTACTATCATCCCTCTGACACCAGAACAACAGCATTAGTTACCCGTCTGTCTGGTTCTACTATCGTCCCTCTGACACCAGAACAACAACAGCGTTAGTTACCTGTCTGTCTGGTTCTACTATGATGGCTGTGTCATCCTCCTCTGACACCAGGACACAAGATGTGAAGGAGGATTTGATCATGTTGATAACCAGGTTGTTAGACAGGATGTCCAGCTTCTTCACCTGGTCCCCCGTCACATTGGTGCTGCCCGCTATGCCATACCTGGGAAGACGAGAGGAGACGCAATTAGTACCCACTACCCATCTCATTGGTGCTGCCCGCTGTGCCATACCTGTCAACCAGGGGAGAGACAGAACCGCTACCTCCTAACCACCGCTACCTCCTAACCACCTAACCACCGCTACCTCCCAACCACCTCCTAACCACCCCTACCTCCTAACCACCGCTACGTCTAGGCCCCCCTTGTTTCATAAACCCAAATGATGTAAATGTACTCTTACTGAGTCTGGCTTTAAGGTGCATGCCAACGCCACCTCAGCATCACCTTTAAGGTGCATGCCAACGCCACTTCAGCATCACCTTTAAGGTGCATGCCAACGCCACTTCAGCATCACCTTTAAGGTGCATGCCAATGCCACTTCAGCATCACCTTTAAGGTGCATGCCAACGCCACCTCCTTTAAGGTGCATGCCAACGCCACCTCCTTTAAGGTGCATGCCAACGCCACCTCCTTTAAGGTGCATGCCAACGCCACCTCCTTTAAGGTGCATGCCAACGCCACCTGAGCATCACCTTTAAGGTGCATGCCAACGCCACTTCAGCATCACCTTTTAAGGTGCATGCCAACGCCACTTCAGCATCACCTTTAAGGTGCATGCCAACGCCACCTGAGCATCACCTTTAAGGTGCATGCCAACGCCACTTCAGCATCACCTTTTAAGGTGCATGCCAACGCCACTTCAGCATCACCTTTAAGGTGCATGCCAACGCCACCTCCTTTAAGGTGCATGCCAACGCCACCTCAGCATTACGGCTACATTTCATACTAAGCCGTATCCTGGGGATCATCAACTAGATTCAGCTGGGGGCCAATTTCCTTGGGGAGTGGATGGTCGTGGTGCAGGAACGTAATTACAAATCATTTGTAGACTGCAAATTGGCAGCAACAAGCACAGACAGTCTGACTAAAACATAATTTCAAACCTTGCTGAGGAACAATTATCTACACACAACACACCATAATTACACAGCAAAAACCGTTTTTCATAAATGTTTGCAAATGTATATATAAAAAATTAAAATCTAAAAAAGGTGTTTTTGCTTCGTCATTATGGTGTTATGTCATTATGGTGTTATGATGTCATTATGGTGTTATGATGTCATTATGGTGTGTTGCGTGTAGATAGGCCTACAAACCTGACTCAGTTACACGAGATCTGCCAGGAGGAATGGGTCAAAATTCACCCAACTTATTGTGGGAAGCTTGTGGAAGACTAACCAAAATGTTTGACCCAAGGTAAACAATTTAAAGGCAATGCTACCAAATACTAATTGAGTGTATGTAAACTTCTGACCCACTGGGAATGTGATGAAAGAAAGAAATTTCACATTCTTAAAATAAAGTGGTGATCTTAACTGACCTAAAACAGGGAATTTTTACTTGGATTAAATGTCAGCAATTGTGAAAAACTGAGTTTAAATGTATTTGGCTAAGGTGTATGTAAACTTCCGACTTCAACTGTACGTGTCTCTAATGAGAGACAGATTAGTCCTGTCTGTTGATGTGCTGGTTTTAGTTGACCAGTGCTTTCACAAAAACAACTCCACATTACCACATGTAAAGATAACCAAATATGTGCCAAGTGTGATACTGCAATTTTGAAATGAGGAAGTGAGTGCAATTGTGTATACCAAAAACACTGTCCTTCTCTCAGCACATATCAAAGCTGCAGGCTAAAGTTACATCTAGACTTGGTTTCCTCTATCGTAATCACTCCTCTTTCACCCCAGCTGCCAAACTAACCCTGATTCAGATGACCATCCTACCCATGCTAGATTACGGAGACGTAATTTATAGATCGGCAGGTAAGGGTGCTCTCGAGCGGCTAGATGTTCTTTACCATTCGGCCATCAAATGTGCCACCAATGTTCCTTATAGGACACATCACTGCACTCTATACTCCTCTGTAAACTGGTCGTCTCTGTAAACCTGTTGCAAGACCCACTGGTTGATGCTTATTTATAAAACCCTCTTAGGCCTCACTCCCCCCTATCTACTGCAGCCCTGATCCTCCACATACAACACCCGTTCTGCCAGTCACATTCTGTTAAAGGTCCCCAAAGCGCACACATCCCTGGGTCGCTCGTCTTTTCAGTTCACTGCAGCTAGCGACTGGAACGAGCTGCAACAAACACTCAAACTGGACCGTTTTATCTCTTCATTCAAAGACTCAATCATGGACACTCTTACTGACAGTCGTGGCTGCTTTGTGTGATGTATTGTTGTCTCTACCTTCTTGACCTTTGTGCTGTTGTCTGTGTCCAATAATGTTTGTACCATGTTTTGTGCTGCTACCATGTTGTTGTCATGTTGTGTTGCTACCATGCAGTGTTGTCGTCTTAGGTAGTAACCATGTTGTATATATATGCATTTCATTTATTTTTATCCCATCCCTGCAGGAGGCCTTTTGGTAGGCTGTCATTGTAAAAGAATGACTTGTCCAGTTAAATAAAAGGCTAAATAAAAAAACAAATACCACATCAAATGGAATGTGAAGGTACATAAAATACAGCTACCTACCTTACCTATGTCACAAGTGATTGTGATTGGTCAAACAGCCTGATAACCTTAGTGCCTAGGCTATCCTCTGCTGAGTGGAGAATGGTTCACTAGAATGGCTGGAACGGAGCCAATGGAATCAAACCACGTGTTCGATACCATTCAATTCGCTTGGCATGACGTAACAAGCGTACATATTGCCAAAGCTTACCTTGGAGATTTACAATATTAACAGTATTATTTGAATTAGCAATTTTGTCAACGGGACAACAGTAACAACAATAACCAAGGGTCAAAATAACCATACATTCAACAGTAACAATATGCATACAGTAGAGGACATGTGCAGGTTGGTCTGTCAGACACTGTCCCTCATCTTATGGCAGGCAGCAATGTAGTACGCTGCCAACCCACAGCTCTCTGCGTCCTCCCCCAACAGGATGGGAGCCTGCTCTCATCAGAGGGGTCTTTGAAACCGTGAATAAGGGATTCAAACTTGGGGAAAAGACAATTATTCTATATTTTGTCAGGAAATGCAGCTTCGTCTCAGGTTCTGCTGTTGTGCAGTGGTTGCACAGCCTTTCCTCTACAGGGAGACAGGTTTTCCTATGTTTACCCTTCAATGGCAAGGCTGTGCTCACTGAGCCTGTACTTTGTCAAGGTTTTTCTAAGGTTTTGATCAGTAACCATGGTCAAATAGTTATCCAGTGTAATGTTGATTTAGGGCCAGAAAGGGCCTCAGCCCCAGGACCAGCTGGATGAGGGGACTGAGGCTTCAGTGTGTTAGTAGAACAGGTTTGTGAACTCAGCCCCAGGACTAGCTGGATGAGGGGACTGAGGCTTCAGTGTGTTAGTAGAACAGGTTTGTGAACTCAGCCCCAGGACCAGCTGGATGAGGGGACTGAGGCTTCAGTGTGTTAGTAGAACAGGTTTGTGAACTCAGCCCCAGGACCAGCTGGATGAGGGGACTGAGGCTTCAGTGTGTTAGTAGAACAGGTTTGTGAACTCAGCCCCAGGACCATGTAGGAGAATCACAAGAACGCTGCATTCGGGGTTTCAATGGGGTGTTTGTCCCATTTGAGGAAATCTTGTTTTGCAAGTGGACCCCACACCTCGCTGTCATAAAGTGCAATTGGTTCAATGACAGGCAATTAGTTTCAGCCAAATTTGAATAGGTATTTCAACTTGAATGGCGTAAGTTTCCCTGCGGTCTGTCTCGCATTCAACTGATTCCGTTCCAGCCATTCCCGCGAGCCCGTCCTCCCCACCAACCTCCTTACGTGGATATGGTGCATCTGAAACTTCATTCAGTGTGTAAATTGTCTCTCCAATGAGAGAGAGAGACAGACAAGTCCTATTTTGTTGAAGGCATGCCTGCTAAGTGTGATGATAATTACTTACAGGTTGGCGATGCCAGCTTTCCTCACCGCGGTGGAGATGGCTTTGACGGCCGTGCACATCGAGTTGAGCAGGGTAGTGAGCTCCCCTGTCCCCTTCGCTTTCCTCCCTTCCTCCAGCACAAACCGGGTTAAAGTCACCACGTTGGTATCAAAAGAGCCTCGATCAGACATGACTGCAAAGATCGTAGAGCGGCGGGCCAGAAGAGTCCTGAATGATAATGTTGACTACAAATCAAACAATGAAATGCCTGACTGTTAACACGGAACTTTGAGATAAGAGAGGGTAGTGAAGACAGGACAGCCAATCCGAAGTGAAAGCGCACAGGGAAAGAGGAGTGGCCGGCCGGGTGGAAACAATGGGTTATTCGATTATGCTGAGCCGTGGGGCACCGGTCTATGGCCCGTGACATAAACGGGCAAAAGCGGTAGGCTTCTTCTTCCTCTGTGGGGTTTATCGTGATTGGCATCGAACACTATGGTGCATTACCGCCACCTACTGAACCCCCCCTCCCACTGAAAAAAATGACCTACAGAAGTATAAAGAGGGGTTCCTGCATCACATGCACCTTCTCTGTGGACAACACAGCGTCCTTTGTAGGGGACAATGCCGTCTGTAACCAACAATGGACTGAACTGACACTGTAGCTAGAATGGGAGGGTAAATAATAGACTCTCTCATGCCTGAAATCAAGCTGAAGCTGAGTGAATGCACAGTGTGCGCGCTTTGTCACAAAGTTGGAAGCACAGAATAATCTAGAATGTCATTGTATGCTGTAGCTTTAAGATTTCCCTTCACTGGAACTAAGGGGCCTGAACCATGAAAAACAGCCCCAGATCATTATTCCTCCACCAAACTTTACAGTTGGCACTCTGCATTGGTGCATGTAGCGTTCTCCTGGCATCCACCAAACCCAGGTTTGTCTGTCGGACTGCCAGATGGAGAAGAGTGATTCATCACTCCAGAGAACGTGTTTTCACTGCTCCAGAGTCCAATGGTGGTGAGCTTTACACCACTCCAGCCAACGCTTGGCATTGCGTATGGTGATCTTAGACTTGTGTGCGGCTGCTCGGCCATGGGAACCCATTTCATGAAGCTCCCGACGAACAGTTATTGTGCTGACGTTGCTTCCGGAGACAGTTTGGAACTCGGGTTAGGGTTAGAAATTTGACAAACTAACTTGTTGGAAAAGTGTCATGCTATGACGGTGTCACATTGAAAGTCACTGAGCTATTCAGTAAGGCCATTCTACTGCCATTGTTTGTCTATGGAGATTGCATGGCTATGTGCTCAATTTTATACGTCTGTCACCAACGGGTGTGACTGAAATAGCCAAAACCACTAATTTGAAGGGGTGTCCACATACTTTTGCATATATAGTGTATTAAGCTATTATAGGCCTAACTCACTATATTGTTAAACTGGAGATTATACACATTTTGCAAAACTCATGGATATCCTGGACCCACTCCAATTTGCATACCGCCACAACAAATCCACAGATGATGCAATCTCTATTGCACTCCACACTGCCCTTTCACACCTGGACATAAGGAACACCTATGTGAGAATGCTATTCATTGACTACAGCTCAGCGTTCAACACCATAATGCCCTCAAAGCTCATCAATAAGCTAAGGACCCTGGGACTAAACACCTCCCTCTGCAGCTGAATCCTGGACTTCCTGACGGGTCGCCCCCAGGTAGTGAGGGTAGGTAAGAACACATCTGTCATACTGATCCTCAACACTGGGGCCCCTCAGGGGTGCGTGCCCTTCGGTACTTCTTGTTCACCCACGACTGTGACCAAGCGCGACTCCAACACCATCATTAAGTTTGCTGACGACACAACAGTGGTAGGCCTGATCACCGACAACGATGAGACAGCCTATAGGGAGGAGGTCAGAGAACAACAACCTCTCCCTCAATGTGAGCAAGATAAAGGAGCTGATCTTGGACTACAGGAAAAGGAGGGCCGAGCACGCCCCAATTCTCATTGACGGGACTGCAGAGCAGGTTGAGAGTTTCAAGTTCCTCGGTGTCCACACTAAGGATCTGTCATGAATGAATCGTGAACAATAGTGAGTGAAGAAGTTACAGATGCACAAATATCATACCCCCACGACATGCTAACCTCTCACCATTACAATAACATGGGAGGTTAGCATTTTAAATCATACCCCCAAGACATGCTAACCTCTCACAATTACAATAACATGGGAGGTTAGCATTTTAAATCATACCCCCAAGACATGCTAACCTCTCACCATTACAATAACAGGGGAGGTTAGCATTTTATATCATACCTCCAAGACATGCTAACCTCTCACCATTACAATAACAGGGGAAGTTAGCATTTTATATCATACCCCCAAGACATGCTAACCTCTCACCATTACAATAACAGGGGAAGTTAGCATTTTATGTCATACCCCCAAGACATGCTAACCTCTCCCTATTACAATAACAGGGGAGGTTAGCATTTTATATCATACCCCCAAGACATGCTAACCTCTCACCATTACAATAACAGGGGAAGTTAGCATTTTATATCATACCCCCAAGACATGCTAACCTCTCCCTATTACAATAACAGGGAGGTTAGCATTTTATATCATACCCCCACGACATGCTAACCTCTCACCATTACAATAACAGGGGAGGTTAGCATTTTTGGGGGGTATGATATTTGTGTGTCTATAACGTTCTCACTCATCATTATTCACGATTCATTCAGGATTATCTGTGATCATGGTAACATCCACATTAACGTAGAAGTGTTTAGAAACATATTCTATTCTTATTTACAATAAAAGTGACTCCAAAATGGGACAATACATTGTTTATTATTTATTTATATTGGGCACAAAATCATCTGAAACACAACCAAAACAAACAGCAAATGCATCCAACAGGTTGGTAGATTCACGAGCTTGATGTAGTCAATCCTTGCTAGGAATAAGGAACCAAATCCGTGGAGGCAGCTGAGGGGAGGACAGCTCATAATAATGTCTGGAATGCAGTCAATGCAGAGGTATCAACCACATGGAAACCACATCACTGATGTGTTTGTTGCCATTCCATTGAATCCATTCCAGACATTTTATGAGCCGTCCTCCCCTCAGCAGCCTCCACTGAAGTAATACAATTTTGACTACCTTAATACACATACAGTGGGGCAAAAATGATTTAGTCAGCCACAAATTGTGCAAGTTCCCCCACTTAAAAATATGAGAGGGGCCTGTAATTTTCATCATAGGTACACTTCAACTATGACAGACAAAATGAGAGAAAGAAAATCCAGAAAATCACATTGTAGGATTTTTAATGAATTTATTTGCAAATTATGGTGGAAAATAAGTATTTGGTCACCTACAAACAAGCAAGATTTCTGGCTCTCACAGACCTCTTCTTCTTTAAGAGGCTCATATATCCTCCACTCATTACCTGTATTAATGGCACCTGTTTGAACTTGTTATCAGTATAAAAGACACCTGTCAACAACCTCAAACAGTCACACTCCAAACTCCACTATGGCCAAGACCAAAGAGCTGTCAAAGGACACCAGAAACAAAATTGTAGACCTGCACCAGGCTGGGAAGACTGAATCTGCAATAGGTAAGCAGCTTGGTTTGATAAAAAATCAACTGTGGGAGCAATTATTAGGAAATGGAAGACATACAAGACCACTGATAATCTCCCTCGATCTGGGGCTCCACGCAAGATCTCACCCGTGGGGTCAAAATGATCACAAGAACGGTGGGAAAAAATCCCAGAACCACACGGGGGACCTAGTGAATGACCTGCAGAGAGCTGGGACCAAAGTAACAAAGCCTACCATTAGTAACACACTACGCCGCCAGGGACTCAAATCCTGCAGTGCCAGACGTACTGGCTTAAGCAGGGGGACACATGTCCAGGCCCATCTGAAGTTAGCTAGAGAGTATTTGGATGATCCAGAAGAAGATTGGGAGAATGTCATATGGTCAGATGAAACCAAAATGTAACTTTTTGGTAAAAACTCAACTCGTCGTGTTTGGAGGACAAAGAATGCTGAGTTGCATCCAAAGAACACCATACCTACTGTGAAGCATGGGGGTGGAAACTTCATGCTTTGGGGCTGTTTTTCTGCAAAGGGACCAGGACGACTGATCCGTGTAAAGGAAAGAATGAATGGGGCCATGTATCGTGAGATTTTGAGTGAAAACCTCCTCCCATCAGCAAGGGCATTGAAGATGAAACGTGGCTGGGTCTTTCAGCATGACAATGATCCCAAACATACCGCCCGGGCAACAAAGGAGTGGCTTCGTAAGAAGCATTTCAAGGTCCTGGAGTGGCCTAGCCAGTCTCCAGATCTCAACCCCATAGAAAATCTTTGGAGGGAGTTGAAAGTCCATGTTGCCCAGCAACAGCCCCAAAACATCACTGCTCTAGAGGAGATCTGCATGGAGGAATGGGCCAAAATACTAGCAACAGTGTGTGAAAACCTTGTGAAGACTTACAGAAAACGTTTGACCTCTGTCATTGCCAACAAAGGATATATAACAAAGTATTGAGATAAACTTTTGTTATTGAGCAAATACTTATTTTCCACCATAATTTGCAAATAAATTCATTAATAATCCTACAATGTGATTTACTGGATTTTTTTCTCATTTTGTCTGTCATAGTTGAAGTGTACCTATGATGAAAATTACAGGCCTCTCTCATCTTTTTAAGTGGGAGAACTTGCACAATTGGTGGCTGACTAAATACGTTTTTGCCCCACTGTAGGTGAACTTATCCCAATACTTTTTGTCCCCTAAAATGGGGGGACTAGGTGCAAAAAGTGCTGTAATTTCTAAACGGTATGGATGAAGATCCCCTCAAATTAAAGCTGATTGTCTGCACTTTAACCTCAAAGTTATTGCATCATTTTAAATCCAAAGTGCTGGAGTACAGAGTCAAAACAACACAACAACACAACATGCCCAATAGTGTTGGAGCTCACTGTAGTTAGTCTGCTGTTTGGTTAACTATTTAATTATCTGCATGACTTCTCTGTTTTCTCTCTCTCTCTGTTGGGAAGGGCCTGTCAGTAATCACTTCACTGTTACTGTTGTTTACCAAGCCTGCCCGAGAACCTGAGTGGCCCAGACTCTGGAAGAGCCTGCCCGAGAACCTGAGTGGCCCAGACTCTGGAAGAGCCTGCCAGAGAACCTGAGGGGCCCAGACTCTGGAAGAGCCTGCCAGAGAACCTGAGGGCCCAGACTCTGGAAGAGCCTGCCAGAGAACCTGAGTGGCCCAGACTCTGGAAGAGCCTGCCAGAGAACCTGAGTGGCCCAGACTCTGGAAGAGCCTGCCAGAGAACCTGCGGGGCCTAGACTCTGGAAGAGCCTACCAGAGAACCTGAGTGGCCCAGACTCTGGAAGAGCCTGCCAGAGAACCTGAGTGGCCCAGACTCTGGAAGAGCCTGCCAGAGAACCTGCGGGGCCCAGACTCTGGAAGAGCCTGCCAGAGAACCTGCGGGGCCCAGACTCTGGAAGAGCCTGCCAGAGAACCTGAGGGGCCCAGACTCTGGAAGAGCCTGCCCGAGAACCTGCAGGGCCCAGACTCTGGAAGAACCTGCCAGAAAGCCTGCGGGGCCCAGACTCTGGAAGAGGCTGCCAGAGAACCTGAGGGGCCCAGACTCTGGAAGAGCCTGCCAGAGAACCTGAGTGGCCCAGACTCTGGAAGAGCCTGCCCGAGAACCTGCGGAGCCCAGACTCTTCCAGACCCTGGAAGAGCCTGCCAGAGAACCTGAGGGGCCGAAACTTAAAACACACCTTTTTAGTTTTACTTTTCTTCAGAGTGCTGTTTAGTTGTTCAGTTTTTATTGTTATTCTTCTGTTTTTTTCCTCTTATGTTTGTTGTGTAGTATTTTTTTTTTTTCTCCTTGTGAAGCACATTGTGCTGCATTCCATGTCTGAAATGTGCTCTATAAATTATGCTTGATTTGGTGATTTGGTTTGATGTAGAACTGTGGACTTGACAGGAAGCTCCTCCACACAGGTCAGCTGTGAATATCTTTATCACCCCAATACATGTCAGGATATGTGGATAGAAATGTATACATTTAACATCAACGTCGTCTAGTCATAACAGACGGTCGGTCTACTGATCCATCATCTAGTCATACCAGACAGTCGGTCTACTGATCCATCATCTAGTCATACCATGCGGTCGGTCTACGGATCCATCATCTAGTCATACCAGAAGGTCGGTCCACGGATCCATCATCTAGTCATACCAGACGGTCGGTCTACGGATCCATCATCTAGTCATACCAGACGGTCGGTCTACTGATCCATCATCTAGTCATACCAGACGGTCGGTCTACTGATCCATCATCTAGTCATACCAGACGGTCGGTCTACTGATCCATCATCCACTGCACTTTCATTGAATTAAGTGAATACGGTAGTACCAGTAGATGACCACAGGGTGGCGGTCTATACTTACAGTTCCAGGCCCTGATTCTTTGGGTTACATATTATAATACTGCTGTGATTGTAAGTCATTTAAAAAAATCAACTTCATTGAAACGTTTAAACTATATGCACCTAAGATTTACACATAAGACAACCTAGACAGCGCATCAGACAGCGCATCAGGCAGCACATCAGACAGAACATCAGACAGCGCATCAGATTGCGCATCAGACAGCACATCAGACAGCACATCAGACAGAGCATCAGACAGCACATCAGGCAGCACATCAGACAGAACATCAGACAGCACATCAGACAGCGCATCAGACAGCGCATCAGACAGCGCATCAGACAGCGCATCAGACAGCGCATCAGACAGCGCATCAGACAACACATCAGAAAGCACATCAGACAACACATCAGACGGCACATAAGACGGCACATCAGACGGCACATCAGACATCAGACAGAGCATCAGACAGAGCATCAGACAGCACATCAGAGAGCGCATCAGACAGCGCATCAGACAGCGCATCAGACAGCGCATCAGACAGCGCATCAGACAACACATCAGACAGCGCATCAGACGGCGCATCAGACGGCACATCAGACGGCACATCAGACGGCACATCAGACGGCACATCAGACATCAGACAGAGCATCAGACAGCACATCAGACAGCACATCAGACAGCGCATCAGACAGAGCATCAGACAGCGCATCAGACATTAGACAGCACATCAGATAGCGCATCAGACAGCACATCAGCCAGCACATCAGACAGAGCATCAGACAGAGCATCAGACAGCACATCAGACAGCACATCAGACATCAGACTGCACATCAGACAGCACATCAGACATCAGACAGCACATCAGACAGCACATCAGACAGCACATCAGACATGAGAAGGCACATCAGACAGCACATCAGTCAGAACATCAAACAGCACATCAGACATCAGACAGCACATCAGACAGCACATCAGACATCAGACAGCACATCAGACAGCACATCAGACATCAGACAGCACATCAGACAGCACATCAGACACATCAGACAGCACATCAGACACATCAGACAGCACATAAACCAAATATTTTTAGACTTTACCTCAAGTAGTATTTTACTGGGTGACTTTCACTTTTACTTGAGTGATTTTCTATTAAGGTGTCTTTACTTTTACTCAAGTATGACAATTGGGTACTTTTTACACACTGGTAACAACGAATGCTTCTTACCATGCAAATGTTAACGTTTCTGATAGCATCTCAACTCATCATGTTGGTCAGTGCTCCCTGGGATCCTTGGGACATCTTTATCCTAACCTTAACCATAACCTTAACTCCTACCCTTACCCAAACCTTAACCATAACCCTTACTCTAACCTTAACCATAACCCTTACTCTAACCTTAACCATAACCCTTACTCTAACCTTAACCATAACCCTTACATAACATTAACCCTTACTCTAACCTTAACCATAACCCTTACTCTAACCTTAACCATAACCCTTACTCTAACCTTAACCATAACCCTTACTCTAATCTTAACCATAAACCTTACTCTAACCTTAACCATAACCCTTACTCTAACCTTAACCATAACCCTTACTCTAACCTTAACCATAACCCTTACTCTAACCTTAACCATAACCCTTACTCTAACCTTAACCATAACCCTTACTCTAACCTTAACCATAACCCTTACTCTAACCTTAACCATAACCCTTACTCTAACCTTAACCATAACCCTTACTCTAACCTTAACCATAACCCTTACTCTAACCTTAACCATAACCCGTACTCTAACCTTAACCATAACCCTTACATAACCTTAACCCTTACTCTAACCTTAACCATAACCCTTACTCTAACCTTAACCATAACCCTTACTCTAACCTTAACCATAACCCTTACTCTAACCTTAACCATAACCCTTACTCTAACCTTAACCATAACCCTTACTCTAACCTTAACCATAACCCTTACTCTAATCTTAACCATAAACCTTACTCTAACCTTAACCTTAACCATAATCCTTACATAACCCTAACCTTAACCATAACCCTTACACAACTCTAACCTTAACCATAACCCTTACACAACTCTAACCTTAACCTTAACTCCTAACCTTACTCTAACCATAACCCTTACACAACTCTAACCTTAACCTTAACTCCTAACCTTACTCTAACCATAACCCTTACCTACCATTAACCTTAACTCCTAACCTTACTCTAACCATAACCCTTACCTACCATTAACCTTAACTCCTAACCTTACTCTAACCATAACCCTTACCTACCATTAACCTTAACTCCTAACCTTACTCTAACCATAACCCTTACCTAACCTTAACCATAACCCTTACCTACCATTAACCTTAACTCCTAACCTTACTCTAACCATAACCCTTACCTACCATTAACCTTAACTCCTAACCTTACTCTAACCATAACCCTTACCTACCATTAACCTTAACTCCTAACCTTACTCTAACCATAACCCTTACCTAACCTTAACCATAACCCTTACCTAACCTTAACCATAACCCTTACCTAACCTTAACCATAACCCTTACCTACCCTTAACCATAACCCTTACCTACCATTAACCTTAACTCCTAACCTTACTCTAACCATAACCCCTACCTACCATTAACCTTAACCCTTACCTAACCTTAACCATAACCCTTACCTACCATTAACCTTAACTCCTAACCTTAACCATAACCCTTACCTAACCTTAACCTTAACTCCTACCATTAACCATAACCCTTACCTACCATTAACCTTAACTCCTAACCTTAACCATAACCCTTACCTACCATTAACCTTAACTCCTAACCTTAACCATAACCCTTACCTACCATTAACCTTAACTCCTAACCTTAACCATAACCCTTACCTAACCTTAACCATAACCCTTACTCTACCCTTAACCTTAACTCCTAACCTTAACCATAACCCTTACCTAACCTTAACCATAACCCTTACCTACCATTAACCTTAACTCCTAACCTTACTCTAACCATAACCCTTACCTAACCTTAACCATAACCCTTACCTAACCTTAACCATAACCCTTACCTAACCTTAACCATAACCCTTACCTAACCTTAACCATAACCCTAACCTTAACCATAACCCTTACCTACCATTAACCATAACTCCTAACCTTAACCATAACCCTTACCTAACCTTAACCATAACCCTTACCTACCATTAACCATAACTCCTAACCTTAACCATAACCCTTACCTTAACTCCTAACCTTAACCATAACCCTTACCTAACCTTAACCTTAACTCCTAACCTTAACCATAACCCTTACCTAACCTTAACCTTAACTTCTAACCTTAACCATAACCCTTACCTACCATTAACCTTAACTCCTAACCTTAACCTTAACTCCTAACCTTACTCTAACCATAACCCTTACCTACCATTAACCTTAACTCCTAACCTTACTCTAACCATAACCCTTACACAACTCTAACCTTAACCTTAACTCCTAACCTTACTCTAACCATAACCCTTACCTACCATTAACCTTAACTCCTAACCTTACTCTAACCATAACCCTTACCTACCATTAACCTTAACTCCTAACCTTACTCTAACCATAACCCTTACCTACCATTAACCTTAACTCCTAACCTTACTCTAACCATAACCCTTACCTACCATTAACCTTAACTCCTAACCTTACTCTAACCATAACCCTTACCTACCATTAACCTTAACTCCTAACCTTACCTAACCTTAACCTTAACTCCTAACCTTAACCATAACCCTTACCTACCATTAACCTTAACTCCTAACCTTAACCATAACCCTTACCTAACCTTAACCATAACCCTTACCTACCATTAACCTTAACTCCTAACCTTAACCATAACCCTTACCTAACCTTAACCATAACCCTTACCTACCATTAACCTTAACTCCTAACCTTACTCTAACCATAACCCTTACCTAACCTTAACCATAACCCTTACCTAACCTTAACCATAACCCTTACCTAACCTTAACCATAACCCTTACCTAACCTTAACCATAACCCTAACCTTAACCATAACCCTTACCTACCATTAACCATAACTCCTAACCTTAACCATAACCCTTACCTAACCTTAACCATAACCCTTACCTACCATTAACCATAACTCCTAACCTTAACCATAACCCTTACCTTAACTCCTAACCTTAACCATAACCCTTACCTAACCTTAACCATAACCCTTACCTAACCTTAACCATAACCCTTACCTAACCTTAACCATAACCCTTACCTACCATTAACCTTAACCATAACCCTTACCTAACCTCAACCATAACCCTTACCTACCATTAACCATAACCCTTACCTACCATTAACCATAACCCTTACCTACCATTAACCTTAACTCCAGAATGGGAAAATGCTTCCCAAGACAGAAACCGATAAAGACAGAGACAGAGTTGTCGATTTACATTTTGTAATGTTAAAAAGAGAAGAAAAATCCAATCCTGTTTTTCTAAATGAGCTATCTAGACCAGTGTTTCCCAACTCCCGTCCTCGATTAACCCCCAACAGGACACATTTGTATTGAAGCCCTGGACAAACAGACCTGATTGAACTAATCATCAAGCCCTCTATGCGTTAAATCAGGTTTCTTTGTCCGGGGCTACAACAAACATGTGTACTGTTGGGAATACTCCAGGTCTGGAGTTGGGAAACAATGATCTAGGCTACTCTACTGTAGGCTACACATTTATGCTATTGAGTAGGCCTGTATCTTTATTTAATTAATCAATTTATTAACAATAAAAATCCTTATTATTTTGTCAGAAATGTAAGGTATTTATACATGTTGTAATAAAGTTGACTAAAGTAGAAGCTAATCTTTCGTTTGTAGGTACTTTCAATTGGTAATAAATAATCAGTAATTACATAGAAATACACTGAAGTTTAACTAGCTAAATTCTGTGTAACAACTAGTTTTTCATTTTTAATTATTTAAACTTTATTTAACCAGGGAGGCCAGTTGAGAACAAGTTCTCATTTACAACTGCTAGCTGGCCAAGATAAAGCAAAACAGTGCGACTGTAACGGTTTTCTAGTGGTGATGAAAGAGAGTCGGACCAAACTGCAGCGTGTCGATTGCGATCCATGTTTAATATAACAAAAAAACACGAACTTACAAAAAACAATAAACGAAACCGAAACAGCCTATCTGGTGCAAACTAACAACGAGTACACATAGGACACTAAGGACAATCACCCACGACAAACTCAAAGAATATGGCTGCCTAAATATGGTTCCCAATCAGAGACAACGATAAGCATCTGCCTCTGATTGAGAACCACTCCAGACAGCCATAGACTTTGCTAGACAACCCACTAAGCTACAATCCCAATACCACCACCAAAACCCCAAGACAAACACACCACAATTACAAAAACCCCATGCCACACCCTGGCCTGACCAAATACATAAAGATGAACACAAAATACTTTGACCAGGGCGTGACAGAACCCCCCTAAGGTGCGGACTCCCGAACGCACCTCAAAACAATAGGGAGGGTCCGGGTGGGCGTCTGTCCATGGTGGCGGCTCCGGCGCGGGACGTGGACCCCACTCCTTTAATGTCTTAGTCCCCTCTCCCTTCGTCCCTGGATAGTCCACCCTCGCCGCCGACCATGGCCTAGTAGTCCTCACCCAGAACCCCACTGGACTGAGGAGCAGATCGGGACTGAAGGACAGCTCGGGACCGAGGCAGCTCGGGACTGAGGGGAAGCTCGGGAGTGAGAGAAAGCTCAGGAGTGAGAGAAAGCTCAGGAGTGAGAGGAAGCTCAGGAGTGAGAGGAAGCTCAGGAGTGAGAGGAAGCTCAGGAGTGAGAGGAAGCTCAGGAGTGAGAGGAAGCTCAGGAGTGAGAGGAAGCTCAGGAGTGAGAGGAAGCTCAGGCCGGTAAATAGATCTACCAGCTCCTGGCTGGCTGGTGGTCTCAGCAGATCCTGGCTGACTGGCAGATCCTGGCTGAGGCAGATCCTGGCTGACTGGCAGATCTGGAAGAGTCTGGTTGACTGGCAGATCTGGAAGAGTCTGGTTGACTGGCAGATCTGGAAGAGTCTGGTTGACTGGCAGATCTGGAAGGGTCTGGCTGACTGGCAGATCTGGAAGAGTCTGGCTGACTGGCAGATCTGGAAGAGTCTGGCTGACTGGCAGATCTGGAAGAGTCTGGTTGA
Organism: Oncorhynchus tshawytscha; assembly: GCF_018296145.1. Taxonomy (NCBI): domain Eukaryota; kingdom Metazoa; phylum Chordata; class Actinopteri; order Salmoniformes; family Salmonidae; genus Oncorhynchus; species Oncorhynchus tshawytscha. The sequence continues at coordinate 1,118,416 of NC_056440.1, read as the reverse complement.
CTGGCAGATCTGGAAGAGTCTGGCTGACTGGCAGATCTGGCGGCGCTGGGCAGACTGGCAGATCTGGCGGCGCTGGGCAGACTGGCGGCGCTGGGCAGACTGGCGATGCTGGGCAGACTGGCGGCGCTGGGCAGACTGGCGGTGCTGGGCAGACTGGCGGTGCTGGGCAGACTGGCGACGCTGGGCAGACTGGCGACGCTGGGCAGACTGGCGACGCTGGGCAGACTGGCGACGCTGGACAGACTGGCGGCGCTGGGCAGACTGGGGGCACTGGCGGCGCTGGGCAGACTGGCGGCACTAGCTGCCCCATATAGGCTGACAGCTCTGGCGGCTTCTTACAGACTGACCGCTCTGGCGGCTCCGTGCTGACTGGCAGCTCCTTGCAGACTGGCAGCTCCTTAAAGACTGACAGCTCCGTGCAGACTGACAGCTCCGTGCAGACTGACAGCTCCGTGCAGACTGGCAGCTCCGTGCAGACTGGCAGCTCCATGCAGACTGGCAGCTCCATGCAGACTGGCTGCTCCATGCAGACTGGCTGCTCTATGCAGACTGACATCTCTGGCTGCTTCATGCAGACTGACAGCTCTGGCTGCTCCATGTAGACTGGCTGCTTCATGCAGACTGGCAGCTCGGGCTGCTTCATGTAGACTGACAGCTCTGGCTGCTCCATGCGGACTGACAGCTCTGGCTGCTCCATGTAGACTGACTGCTTCATGCAGACTGGCAGCTCGGGCTGCTTCATGTAGACTGACAGCTCTGGCTGCTCCATGCGGACTGACAGCTCTGGCTGCTCCATGCGGACTGACAGCTCTGGCTGCTCCATGCGGACTGACAGCTCTGGCTGCTCCATGCGGACTGACAGCTCTGGCTGCTCCATGCGGACTGACAGCTCTGGCTGCTCCATGCAGACTGACAGCTCTGGCTGCTCCATGTAGACTGGCTGCTTCATGCAGACTGGCAGCGCGGGCTGCTTCATGTAGACTGACAGCTCTGGCTGCTTCATGCAGACTGGCAGCTCTGGCTGCGCTGAACAGGCGGGAGACTCCGGCAGCGCTGGAGATGAGGAAAGCTCCGACAGCGCTAGATAGGCGGGAGACTTCGGCAGCGCAGGAGAGGAGAAAGGCTCCGACAGCGCTGGAGAGGCGAGGCGCACTGTAGGCCTGATGCGTGGTGCTGGTACTGGTGGTACTGGACCGAGGACACGCACAGGAAGCCTGGTGCGGGGAGCTGCTACCGGAGGGCTGGGGTGTGGAGGTGGTACTGGATAGACCGGACCGTGCAGGCGCACTGGAGCTCTTGAGCACCGAGCCTGCCCAACCTTACCTGGTTGAATGCTCCCGGTTGCCCTGCCAGTGCGGCGAGGTGGAATAGCCTGCACTGGGCTATGCAGGCGAACCGGAGACACCGAGCGCAAGGCTGGTGCCATGTAAGCCGGCCCAAGGAGACGCACTGGGGACCAGATGCGTAGAGCCGGCTTCATGGCATTTGGCTCGACGCTCAATCTAGCCCGGCCGATACGCGGAGCTGGAATATACCGAACCGGGCTGTGCACCCGCACTGGAGACACCGTGCGCTCCACAGCATAACACGGTGCCTGCCCGGTCTCTCCAGCCCCCGGTAAGCACAGGGAGTTTGCGCAGGTCTCCTACCTGGCATAGCCATACTCCCTGTAAGCCCCCAAGAAATTTTGGGGCTGACTCTCGGGCTTCCATCCGCTCTGCCGTGCTAGCTCCTCATAATGCCGCCTCTCTGCTTTTGCTGCCTCCAGCTCGGCTTTGGGGCGACAATAATCTCAGGCTCATTCCAGGGTCCTTTACCGTCCAATTCCTCCTCCCATGTCCATAACTCCAGGTGGTGCAACCTCTCCCACTGTAGCTGCTGCTGCTCCTGCTGCTGCTGCCTCTGTTGCCTCTTCTCCTGTTGCTCCTTTGGGCGGCTACACTCCCCTGGTTTAGCCCAGGGTCCTCTCCCGTCGAAGATCTCCTCCCATGACCAGAAATCCTTGGTGAGCATCTCCTTTTTCGGCTGCTCCTGCCTGTTGACACGCCGCTTGGTCCGTTGGTGGTGGGTGATTCTGTAACGGTTTTCTAGTGGTGATGAAAGAGAGTCGGACCAAACTGCAGCGTGTCGATTGCGATCCATGTTTAATATAACAAAAAAACACGAACTTACAAAAAACAATAAACGAAACCGAAACAGCCTATCTGGTGCAAACTAACAACGAGTACACATAGGACACTAAGGACAATCACCCACGACAAACTCAAAGAATATGGCTGCCTAAATATGGTTCCCAATCAGAGACAACGATAAGCATCTGCCTCTGATTGAGAACCACTCCAGACAGCCATAGACTTTGCTAGACAACCCACTAAGCTACAATCCCAATACCACCACCAAAACCCCAAGACAAACACACCACAATTACAAAAACCCCATGCCACACCCTGGCCTGACCAAATACATAAAGATGAACACAAAATACTTTGACCAGGGCGTGACAGCGACACAAACAACAACACAGAGTTACACATTAACAAACGTACAGTCAATAACACAATAGAAAAAAACGATCTATATACAGTGTGTGGAAATAAGGTAATATTAGGGAGGTAAGACAATAAATAGGCCGTAGTGGCAAAGTAATTACAATTGAGCTATTAAACACTGGAGTGCAGAAGATGAATATGCAAGGAGATATACTGGGGTGCAAAATAAATAAAATAAATAACAGTATGGGGATGAGGGAGTTGGATGGGCTATTTACAGATGGGCTATGTACAGGTGCAGTGATCTGTGAGCTGCTCTGACAGCTGAGGCTGGGTGACCAGTGAAATATACCTGCTGGAGTGCGTGCTATGGGTGGGTGTTGCTATGGTGACCAGTGAGCTGAGATAAGGCGGAGCTTTACCTAGCAAAGACTTATAGATGACCTGCAGCCAGTGGGTTTGGCGACAAGTATGAAGCGAGGGCCAGCCAACGAGAGCATACAGGTCGCAGTGGTGTGTTGTATATGGGGCTTTGGTGACAAAACGGATGGCACTGTGATAGACTGCATCCAATTTGCTGAGTAGAGTGTTGGAGACTATTTTATAAATGACATCGCCAAAGTCAAGGATCGGTAGGATAGGCAGTTTTACGAGGGTATGTTTGGCAGCATGAGTGAAGGATGCTTTATTGCAAAATAGGAAGCCGATTCTAGATTTAATTTTGGATTGGAGATGCTTAATGTGAGTCTGGAAAGAGAGTTTACAGTCTAACCAGACACCTAGGTATTTGTAATTGTCCACGTATTCTAAGTCAGAGCCGTCCAGAGTAGTGATGGGCGAGCAGGTGCGGGTAGCAATCAGTTGAAGAGGATGCATTTAGTTTTACTTGCATTTAAGAGCAGTTGGAGGCCACGGAAGGAGTGTAGTAATGGCATTGAAGCTCATCTGTAGGTTAGTTAACACAGTGTCCAAAGAAGGGCCAGAAGTATACAGAATGGTGTTGTCTGTAGCAAGAGCGACATCATTGATGTATACAGAGAAGAGAGTCGGCCCGAGAATTTAACCCTGTGGCACCCCCATAGAGACTGCCAGAGGTCCGGACAACAGGCCCTCCGATTTGACACACTGATCTCTATCTGAGAAGTAGTTGGTGAACCCGGCGAGTCATTTGAGAAACCAAGGCTGTTGAGTCTGCCGATAAGAATGTGGTGATTGACGGAGTCAAAAGCCTTGGCCAGGTCGATGAATACGGCTGCACAGTACTGTTTTTTATTAATGGCAGTTATGAGCGTGGCTGAGGTGCACCCATGACCAGCTCGGAAACCAGATTGCATAGCGGAGAAGGTACGGTGACCTTAGGAAGGCAGAGTAGAATATATATAGGTCTGTAACAGTTTGGGTCTAGATTGTCTGAGATTCCCATAGATTGGAAAGCTGCAGCGGTCATCCCCCTCTTTCAAAGAGGGATGACCGCTGCAGCTTTCCAATCTATGGGAATCTCAGACGATACAAAAGAGAGGTTGAACAGACTAGTAATAGGGGTAGCAACAATTACGGCTGATAATTTTAGAAAGAGAGGGTCCAGATTGTCTAGCCCAGCTGATTGGTAGGGGTCCAGGTTTTGCAGCTCTTTCAGAACATCAGCTATCTGGATTTGGGTGAAGTAGAAATGGGGGAGGTTTGGGCAAGTTGCTGTGGAGGGTGCAGGGCTGTTGACCGTGGTTGGGATAGCCAGGTGAAAAGCATGGCCAGCCATAGAAAAATGCTTATTGAAATTCTCAATTATGGTGGATTTATCGGTGGTGACAGTGTTTCCTAGCCTCAGTGCAGTGGGCAGCTGGGAGGAGGTGCTCTTATTCTCCATGGACTTTAGAGTGTCCCAGAACTTTTTGGAGTTTGTGTTTCAGGAAGCAAATTTCTGTTTGATAAAGCTAGCCTTTGCTTTCCTAACTGCCTGTGTATATTGGTACCTGACTTCCCTGAAAAATTGCATATTGCGGGGGCTGTTTGATGTTAATGCAGAACGCCACAGGATATTTTTGTGTTGGTCAAAGGCAGTCAGATCTGGAGAGAACCAAGGGCTATATCTGTTCCTGGTTCTACATTTCTTGAATGGGGCATGCTTATTTAAGATGATGAGGAAAGCACTTTTAAAGAATAACTAGGCATCTTCTACTGACGGAATGAGGTCAATATCCTTCCAGGATACCCGGGCCAGGTCGATTAGAAAGGCCTGCTCACTGAAGTGTTTTAGGGAGCGTTTGACAGTGATGAGGTTGTTATGTGATGAGTGATGAGGGGTGGTAATTATATTGTACTTATGCAGATATGATATGTACTCTGTGGTGCACAAGTGGGTTTATTTTCTCACTTAGATGGCATTATAATGAGGGCCAAGTTGTTATGATGGGTAATTTACTGTATAAGTACACATTAATTACAATTAAGTATGCCTGTTTCAACTAGTCAAATCGTGATGTGTATAAACCCTGGATGACTGACAGGGGGGGTGCTGTATTGAAGCCACCAAGCAGCCATTTTGGAAGACATTCATTTATTTTCTACATTAGTGTTTTATATTACAGACACCTTAATGCATAGTTTTAATTATATTATGTGACTTAAACATAAAAATTACAAATGGAAAAAAACAATTAAAACATTTTCCTTATCAGCAATCCAGGGTTTATATACAGTGCATTCGGAAAATATTCAGACCCCCATTGACTTTTTCCACATTTTTTACATTACAGCCTTATTCTGAAATGGATTCAATAGTTTTTTCCCCCCTCATCAATCTACGCACAATACCCCATAATGACATCACAATACCCCATAATGACATCACAATACCCCATAATGACATCACAATACCCCATAATGACAAAGCAAAAACTGTTTATGAAGAAAAATGTTTGCAAATGTATAAAAAAAATCTAAAACTGATGTCACACTTGCATAAGTATTCTGACCCTTTACTCAGTACTTTGTTGAAGCACATTTGGCAGCGATTACAGCCTCGAGTCGTATTGGGTATGACGCTACAAGCTTGACACACCTGTATTTGGGGAGTTTCTCCCATTCTTCTATGCAGATCCTCTCAAGCTCTGTCAGGTTGGATGGGGAGCGTTTCTGCACAGCTATTTTCAGGTCTCTCCAGAGATGTTCAATTGTGTTCAAGTCCGGGCTGTGGCTGGGCCTCTCAAGGATATTAAATTGTGCACCGCCGGTTGTGATACAGCCTGGAATCGAACCAGGGTTTGTACTGACGCCTGAGATGCAGTGCCTTAGACCGCTGCTCCACTCTGGAGCAGGTTTTCATCAAGGATCTCTCTGTACTTTTCTCTTTGCCTAGATGCTGACTAGTCTCCCAGTTTGCCCAAGCACAACTCCAACACCATCATTAAGTTTGCTGATGACACAACAGTGGTAAGACTGATCACTGACAACAATGAGGCAGCCTATAGGGAGGGGGTCAGAGACCTGGTACTGTGGTGCCAGGACAACAACCTCTCCCTCAATGTGATCAAGACAAAGGAGATGATTGTGGACTACAGGAAAAGGAGGACCGAGCACGCCCCCATTCACATTGACAGGGTTGTAGTGGAGCGGGTCGAGAGTTTCAAGTTCCTTGGTGTCCACATCACCAACAAACTATCCAAGACAGTCATGAAGAGGGCACGACAACACCTTTTCCCCCTCAGGAGACTGAAAATATTTGGCATTGGTCCCCAGATCCTTAAAAAGTTCTTCAGCTGCACCATCGAGAGCATCCTGACCGGTTGATCACTGCCTGGTATGGCAACTGCTCGGCACCTGACCGTAAGGTGCTACAGAGGGTAGTGCGAATAGCCCAGTACATCACTGGGGCCAAGCTTCCTGACACCCAGGACCTATATACTAGGTGGTGTCAAAGGAAGGCCCAAAAAATGGTCAAACACTCCATCACCCAAGTCATAGACTGTTCTCTCTGCTACCGCACGGCAATGTCTTTCGGATGTGACGTTAAACGGGTGTCCTGACTCTCTGAGGTCATTAAAGATCCCATGGCACTTATCGTAAGAGTAGAGGTGTTAACCCCGGTGTCCTGGCTAAATTCCCAATCTGGCCCTCAAACCATCACGGTCACCTAATAATCCCCAGTTTACAATTGGCTCATTCATCCCACTCCTCTCCCCTGTAACTATTCCCCAGGTCGTTGCTGCAAATGAGAATGTGTTCTCAGTCAATTTACCTGGTAAAATAAAGGATAAATAAAAAAGAAAGAAAGAAAATGTCACACCCTGATCTGTTTCACCTGTCCTTGTGCTTGTCTCCACCCCCTCCAGGTGTCGCCCATCTTCCCAACTTATCCCCTGGGTACTTATTCCTGTGTTTTCTGTCTGTCTGTGCCAGTTCATCTTGTTTGTCAAGTGTACCAGCGTTTGTCCTGTCAGCTCCTGTCTTCTCCCAGCCTCTCTTTTTCTCGTGTTTCTGACCCTTGCCTGTCCTGACCCTGTACCCGCCTGCCTGACCACTCTGCCTGATCCTGAGCCTGCCTGACCACACTGCCTGATCCTGAGCCTGACTGACCACTCCCTGATCCTGAGCCTGCCTGACCACTCCCTGATCCTGAGCCTGCCTGACCACTCCCTGATCCTGAGCCTGTACCCGCCTGCCTGACCACTCCCTGACCCTGCCTGACCACTCCCTGATTCTGAGCCTGCCTGACCACTCCCTGATCCTGAGCCTGCCTGCCATCCTGTACCTTTGCTCCTAATCTGGATTATCAACCCCGGTCTACCTTGACCTGTTGTTAACCTGCCCTGTTGTTACAATAAACATTGTTACTTCACACAGTCTGCACTTGGGTCTTACCTTGATACCTGATAGGCAAGCGGTGCCGGAGCGCAAAGTCATGGCCACCCGGACAATTTTTATTGACGACGCCCCCCCTCCCCCCTGTTTTTAAACTGTTGCTACTCACTGTTTATTATCTATGCATAGTAACTTTACCCCTACCTACATGTACAAATGACCTCGAATAACCTGTACCCACATAGTAACTTTACCCCTACCTACATGTACAAATGACCTCGACTAACCTGTACTACTGTTTATTATCTATGCATAGTCACTGTACCCCTACCTACATGTACAAATGACCTCGACTAACCTGTACTACTGTTTATTATCTATGCATAGTCACTTTACCCCTACCTACATGTACAAATGACCTCGACTAACCTGTACCCCCGTAGTAACTTTACCCCTACCTACATGTACAAATGATCTCGACTAACCTGTACCCCTGCACATTGACTCGGTACCGGTACCCCCTGTATATAGCCTCATTATTGTTATTAAACTAAAGTGAAAAATAGTTAATTTAGTACATATTTTCTTAACTCTATTTTCTTAAAACTGCATTGTTGGTTAAGGGCTTGTAATTAAGCATTTCACTGTAAGTTCCACATCTGTTGTATTCAGCGCTTGTGACAAATAACATTTGATTTTGTATAATTTTTATGCATAGTAACTTTACCCCTACCTACATGTACAAATGACCTCGACTAACCTGTACCCCCGCAGATTGACTCAGAACCGGCACCCCCTGTAAAGAGCATTGCCTCCACCTCCCCACACCTCCAAAACCCTCCACCAGAGAGATATATATAATGACGAGATGCTCATCATGTCTCCACCCTAAGAATGGAGTCGTTGTTCAAAAGGCTGGAATGCAGGCGAAAAAGCTTAGGCCCAAAATAAACCCGTAGAAACGGATTGGGAATATTTTGTAGAGAGTGAAAGCTCTCGCTTTTCCTCTTCCTCTCTGGCTCCGTCCAGACCCGTTGTGCGGCCCCATGAGGAAGAGTGTTGGGCCAGGCTGCTGCTGCGCATGTGCAGTATGCTGCAGAAGGACAACTCCAATGCGACGGGAGAGATAAGACCGGAGCAGACTGCACGGAAAGTGTGCTCACTGACGAAGTTTGGTTTCAACGAAAAGTCATTCTTCTTTTCTAGTTGTTCACATGAAACGTGGTGATAAGAAGTGCGTGGTAACACAGTAGATTTGGACAAGACCTGAAACAATTAGCCTCGTTAAAAAAAGCGAGCGCGTCTGCTTGCGAAACACTTGTGGCTTTTTGGCTTGCAATTGGGAAGCGGTGAGTTGACTTTATTTATGTTATTTAAATAAATCAGACATAATTGGGCTATTGTTGTTGCCTACTGGACACAGACGTCAATTGAATGTCTATTCCAATTTGAAATTGAATTGAAATGACGTGGAAACAACGTTGATTCAACCAGTGTATTCCCAGTGGGTGTGTTCTTGGGTTCAGCAAAACGTGTGTTAGAAATGAAAACGCTACACACGATTAGTAGTTCATTAGTTGTGATTTGCCTGTTTTACATATCGCTGTTATTTACACTCTATTGTTATAGTTACTTTACAAGTCTTTCATCTGTTGTAGTTTCTTTTAGTTTATTCTTTACGTGGATACGTAACATACTTTCTGTAGTGAAGTGGACTTTCATTCCAAGGTGGCCCTTTTCGTATCACAGACCACACCAACCACACATCTGGCATTTATTGAACATTTAGTTGAAAATGAACACATTGTGCATCTAATGCAAGTGAAACAATGTGTGAATAAGTCAAACTGGTGTGAGTTTGATTGTTTGTGGACTATGACATGCCGTAGGCTGTTAGACAGTATGTGATATTATTCATGCTGAGGATCGCTGAACTCCGGTCTCTCATACTGACGCGGAGTTGACTTTTCATACCTGGAACCACAACAATGACTATTAAAGAGTCGATTCTGTAAACGTACCTATCTTTGTCCTGTACAATTGCGGTCTTTCTGCGGGGTGCTGAAATGAATACTTTAAATATATATATTTTAATCGAATACAACCACTGAAGGACCGCAGTTGTACAGGACAGACTTGTACAGGTAGCTACGCGTTTTCAGAGTTGACATTTTTACAAGAATCGACTGATGGTGACTCATTGTTGTTCCTAGAAAATCCTGAGGGATCTACAAGGTTTCCTTCAGGAGTCTACTTTCCAGTAGGGATCTGGGCCAAAGTAGTTCACTAAATAGGGAATAGGTGTTCATTTGTGACTTAACCTATTGCTTTCTGTCATCCACCCATGGTTCACACTTTACAGTAGTTATTCATGTGTGATTATTCCTATTAGTACATTCCTATTAGTACAGTGTAATAACTAGGCCTTTAACATGTTGGACCTTAGTGGGTGGTTATAATGCTACATTTAACATGTTGGACCTTAGTGGGTGGTTATAATGCTACATTTAACATGTTGGACCTTAGTGGGTGGTTATAATGCTACATTTAACATGTTGGACCTTAGTGGGTGGTTATAATGCTACATTTAACATGTTGGACCTTAGTGGGTGGTTATAATGCTACATTTAACAAGTTGAACCTTAAACTGGGTGGTTAAATAAAGGTCCAACTTGTTAAATGTCGCAATATAACCACCCAGTTTAAGGTCCAACTTGTAATCAGGGAATAAAATGTACTTTTTCATATACCAGCCACTGTGGCAGGTAGATATTTTACCAGCCCAAATATTTTTCCCCCACTAAAATGACACCAACAAAACACAAAAACACTGACGAGCGTGCTTTGTATTGTTTCTTAAACAAATGTATTACTAGTAAGCAGTCATGTGGTATATTTAATTTTGTGACTTGTTACCAAAATATCACAGAGAGAAACATGTTTACCTGCCCCTTTAAGGGCGGGAGGTTACCGTGGTAACGTCACTGGAGTCATGTTAGTGCCTGTGAGATTGAGTCTGACTAGTAGAAGCCTTGTCTTTTCTTCAATAGCTGATGAAAGTCAAACGTTAGAAGAAAAACAACCTAGCTTGTGAACAAAACAATGTAAATATTGAAGAAACACAATGACAAAGTCTCACTTCAGTAGACTTTCATTTCAAGTAAATTAGACCATCTTTTAGGACTGTGCGCGCAGCACTTCTAAAAATGAATCTTTCAGTCAGCTCTTCATGTGAGCACAGTTCCCAGCCAGACAGTGTTGCAGCCAGGGTTGCCAGGTCTAGCTAAAATGTATCAGACAGTGTTGCAGCCAGGGTTGCCAGGTCTAGCTAAAATGTATCAGACAGTGTTGCAGCCAGGGTTGCCAGGTCTAGCTAAAATGTATCAGACAGTGTTGCAGCCAGTTGCCAGGTCTAGCTAAAATGTATCAGACAGTGTTGCAGCCAGGGTTGCCAGGCCTAGCTAAAATGTATCAGACAGTGTTGCAGCCAGGGTTGCCAGGTCTAGCTAAACTGTATTTTTAACGTCTAAGAAGCTAAATTTGGTTTTCCATCAAAATAATAATTCTTGCGAGTTTAAGACTATGACACAAGAGAAAAGATAAGTCGCCCTTGTTAAACTCTCCAGATCATTTTCCATCAATGGATGTCGATTTAATTTGTTTTGACTGCTTTGAGTAAGCAATAAGGCCGGAGCAGGTGTGGTATATGGCCAATATACCACGGCTAAGGGCTGTTCTTTGGACATAGTCCTTAGCTGTGGTAGATTGGCCACACCCCACAAACCCCTGAGGTGCCTTCTTGCTATTATAAACTGGTTACCAACGTAATTATATCAGTATAAAGTATGTTTTTGTCATTCCTGTGGTACACGCCTGATATACCATGGCTGTCATCCAATCTGCATTCAGGGTTCAAACCAACCAGTTTATAATTGTAGATAAATCCTGTTTGTTCATGTGCACAACTGTAGATCCGTCTGACAGGAGAGCTTAAGTGCTGAAAGTTGGACAGAGGATCTCAATCTCTGAGCAAGAAACACTTGGACCAACTTTGGGCTATTTTCTGGAAATTGTGCCATTGTTATGTGCAAGATGTTGAGACAACAAACTATAAATGGCCTATTATTCGAGATTAGCTTGTTATTTGTCGCCGTTATATCATTTCCAATGCGTTAATGTTTTATGGTAAACAGGAGTCTCCATAATGACATGTTAAATAGCCCTAACTACAACTGGTAAATTTAGAAGTAGCCCAAAACCCACAACCTGCGACCAATACATTTTCTCCGGCGACATCGTTTTCCTAATAGCCCGATTTGGCGGGAAAATTGTGAAAATGGCAACACTGGTTGCAGTGTGAGGCTATAGGATACATCGTTTTTGACTTTGTGCAATTAATTTCCCAGCTATGAAACAAAACAGCAGAAATACTTTGAAAACAGCTACTGCAGCATTTATTTTACTATAAATGTGATCATATTTTTTTATTAACAAATGGCAGCGAAATGCTGGCACTGTGGAGCCCTGACCACTCGCCAACGTGGCTGCTGAAGTAGAGCTCTTACCCACCAATGCCAAAATCTACCTGCAGATGGCGGGTGTTAATGCTACATTTAACATGTTGGACCTTAGTGGGTGGTTATAATGCTACATTTAACATGTTGGACCTTAATGGGTGGTTATAATGCTACATTTAACATGTTGGACCTTAGTGGGTGGTTATAATGCTACATTTAACATGTTGGACCTTAGTGGGTGGTTATAATGCTACATTTAACATGTTGGACCTTAGTGGGTGGTTATAATGCTACATTTAACATTAGGTGACCTGTAGTTGTTGTACAGGTATATTTCCTAAACAGGTTTGTGTATTTGCATGTAGCTTATATAGTGTTTCCTGTAGGCTTTCCCAGCCATACCAAGATGACATGGGACAGTTCTGTACTATAGGTTGACATGGGACAGTTCTGTTCTATAGGATGACATGGGACAGTTCTGTACTATAGGATGACATGGGACAGTTCTGTACTATAGGATGACATGGGACAGTTCTGTATTATAGGATGACATTGGACAGTTCTATATTATAGGATGACACGGGACAGTTCTGTATATCGTACCAAGGTCCTGTACTATGGTGGTGGTGTGATCATTGCCCCCCCCCCAGCCTGATACAATGTGAGGCAGATGGCCACAAAGCCTTATTATGCTGTGCTGATAGGAATTGTCAGTGACTTGGATCCATAACAGACGATGTAAATGAACACTGTTGATCGTATCAGACCTCCTTTATACAGAGCTTGGACGCATTTAAACATTTCAACAAGGAGTCATTTGGAAACCGTCCTTCTCCCACAAATGTTTTTTTATAGGGCAGCAGTATTCTGTAGCTGAGGTAGACAGCTGTGCGTCTGTATCCGTAGTGTGGCCAGACAATCATTGGTGGGTGGGCTTGCAGGAGGTGAGGGGGGGGGCTCTTCTTTGTCTACACCCATTCAGCATCGTTCACACCCTCTTAAAAGCTTTAGCCCCACCCATCTCTTTAAGGGTTGATCTGAGCGTTCTGTCCAAACTACAGCAATCAAGCACCCAAGATAACTGGCTAATGTTTGCTAGCTACTTCCAGACACAAATGAGAGAACAGCCCACTCTGACCATTTTACTCCCCCTAGCAGAGCTGGTTAGGCTGTTTTTATGTTATCCAGAGCGTTGGTGACTGTAACTGTGCTGCTGGCGCAATTTACACTGTTTTGCCAACGTTTACTGACACCGTCCATATTCAACGGGTGTTGAGCGTTTTGTAAATTCATCAGTTATTCTGTGCTCTGGCACACTGAGATGAAAGTGCTCTGATATCAGCGTAGATAACCAGAGAGAATTTACCAGCTACGTCTATTGACAGTTGTCGCAGTGACGTCATAAACATTCTATTGAAATGGTTACTTGCATAGTGGAGTCTTTTGTTTAGACATGCAGCTAGCTATCTAGGTAAATAATGAACCATAATCCCAACTGATGATGTTACTACCCTGAGGGAATCTGCAGGTAGCTAACCAACCAGGTTCAATGTTAGCTAGCTAACATTAGGCTATAACTAGCAATTCAAATGGCTCTGAGATACGAATAAGAAGATCATACACGTAACGTTAGCTAGCGAGCTAACAATGCACTTTAACTTGAAATGAAAACAACTTCTGTCGAAATTAGAAACATGAAAATGTAGCTAGCTAGACTATCTTACCCGTATACATCATGGATGGACGCTTCTCCCTTCCACGGATACCACGGTTGCCCTTAGTTTGAAGATGTAATCCAGATACAGGTGTTTCCTCAATCTCCTTAGCTATCATACTCTAATTCCAGTGATTTCAAAACTCGGTCGTCCAGAAAGTGGAGAGCAACACTTATACAGTTCTACTATGTGATACATAAAAAAAAGCAGCATTAGACAGGATTACCTACACATACTGAGCAGCTCCAATAGACAGAAGTGTTCTACATGGCAGACCAATCCGAACTCATCTCTCGGCATGTCCAGCCCACTCATTATCTCAGCCAATCATGGTCAGCTGGAAGGTTGCTGACTTTTTCTGTGGTTGAACCAACAAGGCTCGTAATTTAACTATTTTATTCGTATCTACAGATGACATACAAGTTTGATATTAAGCCACATGAAAGTTCACATGTTCCAGAAGGAATTTCTGCAAAAAAAAAGTATTTTGATTTAAAAAAGACAGTTTACTTTCAAATGGCTCTCCTGTGAAGTAGTGACCTTAGTGAAGTAGTTTCCTGAAAGGAGTCACATTTTACCATGAGACTGAGAGAACATTTTGCTGTTTTAAAGCTAATTTCCTGCAATTCTATGCATTTTGCCATGGGGCGAAGCCGCTCCACGGAGATGCTGGTCCGTGTTGACTCCAATGATTCCCACAGTTGTGTCAAGTTGGCTGGCTGTCCTTTGAGTGGTGGACCATTCTTGATACACACAGGAAACTGTTGAGCATGAAAAACCCAGCAGCGTTGCAGTTCTTGACACAAACCGGTGCGCCTGGTACCTACTACCATACCCCGTTCAAAGGCACTTAAATCTTTTGTCTTTCCCATTCACCCTCTGAATGGCACACATACACAATCCATGTCTCAATTGTCTGAAGGCTAAAAAAAATCCTTCTTTAACCCGTCACCTCCCATTCATCTACACTGATTTTGAAGTGTATTTAGTGACATCAACAAGGGATCATAGCTTTCACCTGGATTCACCTGGTCAGTCTGTCATGGAAAGAGCAGGTGTACTTAATGTTTTGTCCAGTCAGTATAGGTGTGTTGACTGTGATAAAGGCACTGGAGGATGAGCTGTCGTGTTTGCTAACTGAACAAATTGAATAGGCAGTGGCATGGTGAATGTAGCCATAGAAGCACACAGTATGCCTCAATGCAGTCATATTCCTGGCTTATTGGGGTAAACTTTCAGTTCCTTTTTCTGGCCACCCATCCCATGAGAGTGAATTTCATTCCAGTGCACTGCTAGCTATGCATTCTGATGGTGTTTAGGTGTAAAGACAAATTATGTCCCATCTGGAACACAACTTGGCTGGTCTCTATTTGTAGATTATGTTAGCGTTTGGACTATCCACATGGTGTAATTTTTAGATTTTCCCAGTGGTCAAAAAGTTCAGTTCCATCTCTTCATAATATCTCTTCCTGACACGGAGCTATTACCTTTGATGCAATGATGAAAAGCTGTAACAAGGAACCAATAGGAGATCCTTGACAGCTATTTATGAAATTCCTGGAGTTCCATGTACCATAACTCCATTAGTAGTCTGTACCAGTCTGTATGTACCATATTTACATTAGTAGTCTGTATGTACCATAACTCCATTAGTGGTCTGTATGTACCATAACTCCATTAGTAGTCTCAATACCAGTGGTATTGTAGATATGTAGTGGTGTAATAATGTGTTGTAGATATGTAGTGGTGTAATAATGTGTTGTAGATATGTAGTGGTAGACTAGTGGTGTAATAATGTATTGTAGATATGTAGTGGTGTAATAATGTGTTGTATTGTAGATATGTAGTGGGGTAATAATGTATTGTAGATATGTAGTGGTAGAGTAGTGGTGTAATAATGTATTGTAGATATGTAGTGGTGTAATAATGTGTTGTAGATATGTAGTGGTGTAATAATGTATTGTAGATATGTAGTGGTAGAGTAGTGGTGTAATAATGTGTTATAGATATGTAGTGGTGTAATAATGTGTTGTAGATATGTAGTGGTAGATAGTGGTGTAATAATGTATTGTAGATATGTAGTGGTGTAATAATGTGTTGTATTGTAGATATGTAGTGGGGTAATAATGTATTGTAGATATGTAGTGGTAGAGTAGTGGTGTAATAATGTATTGTAGATATGTAGTGGTGTAATAATGTGTTGTAGATATGTAGTGGTGTAATAATGTATTGTAGATATGTAGTGGTGTAATGTGTTGTAGTGGTAGAGTAGTGGTGTAATAATGTGTTGTATTGTAGATATGTAGTGGTGTAATAATGTGTTGTGTTGTAGATATGTAGTGGTGTAATAATGTGTTGTATTGTAGATATGTAGTGGTGTAATAATGTATTGTAGATATGTAGTGGTAGAGTAGTGGTGTAATAATGTATTGTAGATATGTAGTGGTGTAATAATGTGTTGTATTGTAGATATGTAGTGGTAGTAGTGGTGTAATAATGTATTGTAGATATGTAGTGGTGTAATAATGTGTTGTATTGTAGATATGTAGTGGTGTAATAATGTGTTGTAGATATGTAGTGGTGTAATAATGTGTTGTAGATATGTAGTGGTGTAATGTGTTGTACTGTAGTGGTGTAATAATGTGTTGTACTGTAGATATGTAGTGGTGTAATAATGTGTTGTAGATATGTAGTGGTGTAATAATGTGTTGTATTATAGATATGTAGTGGTAGAGTAGTGGTGTAATAATGTGTTGTATTGTAGATATGTAGTGGTGTAATAATGTATTGTAGATATGTAGTGGTGTAATAATGTGTTGTAGATATGTAGTGGTAGAGTAGTGGTATAATAATGTCTTGTATTGTAGATATGTAGTGGTGTAATAATGTGTTGTAATAATGTGTTGTATTGTAGATATGTAGTGGTAGAGTAGTGGTGTAATAATGTGTTGTTGTAGATATGTAGTGGTAGAGTAGTGGTGTAATAATGTGTTGTAGATATGTAGTGGTAGAGTAGTGGTGTAATAATGTGTTGTATTGTAGATATGTAGTGGTGTAATAATGTGTTGTATTGTAGATATATAGTGGTAGAGTAGTGGTGTAATAATGTGTTGTGTTGTAGATATGTAGTGGTAGAGTAGTGGTGTAATAATGTGTTGTATTGTAGATATATAGTGGTAGAGTAGTGGTGTAATAATGTGTTGTGTTGTAGATATGTAGTGGTAGAGTAGTGGTGTAATAATGTGTTGTAGATATGTAGTGGTAGAGTAGTGGTGTAATAATGTATTGTAGATATGTAGTGGTGTAATAATGTGTTGTAGATATGTAGTGGTGTAATAATGTATTGTAGATATGTAGTGGTAGAGTAGTGGTGTAATAATGTCTTGTATTGTAGATATGTAGTGGTATAATAATTTGTTGTATTGTAGATATGTAGTGGTATAATAATTTGTTGTAGATATGTAGTGGTCGAGTAGTGGTGTAATAATGTATTGTAGATATGTAGTGGTGTAATAATGTATTGTAGATATGTAGTGGTGTAATAATGTATTGTAGATATGTAGTGGTGTAATAATGTATTGTAGATATGTAGTGGTGTAATAATGTATTGTAGATATGTAGTGGTGTAATAATGTGTTGTAGATATGTAGTGGTGTAATAATGTGTTGTATTGTAGATATGTAGTGGTATAATAATGTGTTGTAGATATGTAGTGGTGTAATAATGTATTGTAGATATGTAGTGGTAGAGTAGTGGTATAATAATGTGTTGTATTGTAGATATGTAGTGGTGTAATAATGTATTGTAGATATGTAGTGGTGTAATAATGTATTGTAGATATGTAGTGGTGTAATAATGTGTTGTAGATATGTAGTGGTGTAATAATGTATTGAAGATATGTAGTGGTAGAATAGTGGTATAATAATGTGTTGTATTGTAGATATGTAGTGGTGTAATAATGTATTGTAGATATGTAGTGGTAGTAGTAGTGTTGTAATAATGTATTGTAGATATGTAGTGGTGTAATAATGTATTGTAGATATGTAGTGGTAGAGTAGTGGTATAATAATGTGTTGTATTGTAGATATGTAGTGGTGTAATAATGTACTGTAGATATGTAGTGGTATAATAATGTATTGTAGATATGTAGTGGTATAATAATGTGTTGTAGATATGTAGTGGTGTAATAATGTATTGTAGATATGTAGTGGTAGAGTAGTGGTGTAATAATGTGTTGTATTGTAGATATGTAGTGGTAGAGTAGTGGTGTAATAATGTGTTGTATTGTAGATATGTAGTGGTCGAGTAGTGGTGTAATAATGTATTGTAGATATGTAGTGGTGTAATGTGTTGTATTGTAGATATGTAGTGGTATAATAATGTGTTGTAGATATGTAGTGGTGTAATAATGTATTGTAGATATGTAGTGGTCGAGTAGTGGTGTAATAATGTATTGTAGATATGTAGTGGTGTAATAATGTATTGTAGATATGTAGTGGTGTAATAATGTGTTGTAGATATGTAGTGGTGTAATAATGTGTTGTATTGTAGATATGTAGTGGTATAATAATGTGTTGTAGATATGTAGTGGTGTAATAATGTATTGTAGATATGTAGTGGTAGAGTAGTGGTATAATAATGTGTTGTATTGTAGATATGTAGTGGTGTAATAATGTATTGTAGATATGTAGTGGTGTAATAATGTATTGTAGATATGTAGTGGTGTAATAATGTATTGTAGATATGTAGTGGTAGAGTAGTGGTGTAATAATGTATTGTAGATATGTAGTGGTGTAATAATGTATTGTAGATATGTAGTGGTAGAGTAGTGGTGTAATAATGTATTGTAGATATGTAGTGGTGTAATAATGTATTGTAGATATGTAGTGGTAGAGTAGTGGTATAATAATGTGTTGTATTGTAGATATGTAGTGGTGTAATAATGTACTGTAGATATGTAGTGGTATAATAATGTATTGTAGATATGTAGTGGTATAATAATGTGTTGTAGATATGTAGTGGTGTAATAATGTATTGTAGATATGTAGTGGTAGAGTAGTGGGGTAATAATGTGTTGTATTGTAGATATGTACTGGTAGAGTAGTGGTGTAATAATGTGTTGTATTGTAGATATGTAGTGGTAGAGTAGTGGTGTAATAATGTATTGTAGATATGTAGTGGTGTAATAATGTATTGTAGATATGTAGTGGTGTAATAATGTGTTGTATTGTAGATATGTAGTGGTGTAATAATGTGTTGTTTTGTAGATATGTAGTGGTCGAGTAGTGGTGTAATAATGTATTGTAGATATGTAGTGGTGTAATAATGTATTGTAGATATGTAGTGGTGTAATAATGTGTTGTAGATATGTAGTGGTGTAATGTGTTGTATTGTAGATATGTAGTGGTATAATAATGTGTTGTAGATATGTAGTGGTGTAATAATGTATTGTAGATATGTAGTGGTAGAGTAGTGGTATAATAATGTGTTGTATTGTAGATATGTAGTGGTGTAATAATGTATTGTAGATATGTAGTGGTAGAGTAGTGGTATAATAATGTGTTGTATTGTAGATATGTAGTGGTGTAATAATGTATTGTAGATATGTAGTGGTGTAATAATGTATTGTAGATATGTAGTGGTGGAGTAGTGGTATAATAATGTGTGGTATTGTAGATATGTAGTGGTGTAATAATGTATTGTAGATATGTAGTGGTAGAGTAGTGGTATAATAATGTGTTGTATTGTAGATATGTAGTGGTGTAATAATGTATTGTAGATATGTAGTGGTACAGTAGTGGTGTAATAATGTATTGTAGATATGTAGTGGTAGAGTAGTGGTATAATAATGTGTTGTATTGTAGATATGTAGTGGTGTAATAATGTACTGTAGATATGTAGTGGTATAATAATGTGTTGTAGATATGTAGTGGTATAATAATGTGTTGTAGATATGTAGTGGTGTAATAATGTATTGTAGATATGTAGTGGTAGAGTAGTGGGGTAATAATGTGTTGTATTGTAGATATGTAGTGGTAGAGTAGTGGTGTAATAATGTGTTGTATTGTAGATATGTAGTGGTGTAATAATGTATTGTAGATATGTAGTGGTAGAGTAGTGGTGTGATATGTAGTGGTGTAATAATGTGTTGTAGATATGTAGTGGTGTAATAATGTATTGTAGATATGTAGTGGTAGAGTAGTGGTGTAATAATGTGTTGTAGATATGTAGTGGTGTAATGTGTTGTAGATATGTAGTGGTAGAGTAGTGGTGTAATAATGTGTTGTATTGTAGATATGTAGTGGTGTAATAATGTGTTGTATTGTAGATATGTAGTGGTGTAATAATGTGTTGTGTTGTAGATATGTAGTGGTGTAATAATGTGTTGTATTGTAGATATGTAGTGGTGTAATAATGTATTGTAGATATGTAGTGGTAGAGTAGTGGGGTAATAATGTGTTGTATTGTAGATATGTAGTGGTAGAGTAGTGGGGTAATAATGTGTTGTATTGTAGATATGTACTGGTAGAGTAGTGGTGTAATAATGTGTTGTATTGTAGATATGTAGTGGTAGAGTAGTGGTGTAATAATGTGTTGTATTGTAGATATGTAGTGGTGTAATAATGTATTGTAGATATGTAGTGGTAGAGTAGTGGGGTAATAATGTGTTGTATTGTAGATATGTAGTGGTAGAGTAGTGGTGTAATAATGTGTTGTATTGTAGATATGTAGTGGTAGAGTAGTGGTGTAATAATGTGTTGTATTGTAGATATGTAGTGGTAGAGTAGTGGTGTAATAATATGTAGTTGTAATAATGTAGATATGTAGTGGTGTAATAATGGGGTAATAATGTGTTGTATTGTAGATATGTAGTGGTAGAGTAGTGGTGTAATAATGTGTTGTATTGTAGATATGTAGTGGTAGAGTAGTGGTGTAATAATGTGTTGTATTGTAGATATGTAGTGGTAGAGTAGTGGGTGTAATAATGTGTTGTATTGTAGATATGTAGTGGTAGAGTAGTGGTGTAATAATGTGTTGTATTGTAGATATGTAGTGGTAGAGTAGTGGTGTAATAATGTGTTGTATTGTAGATATGTAGTGGTGTAATAATGTATTGTAGATATGTAGTGGTAGAGTAGTGGGGTAATAATGTGTTGTACTGTAGTGGTGTAATAACGTGTTGTAGATATGTAGTGGTGTAATAATGTGTTGTAGATATGTAGTGGTGTAATAATGTATTGTAGATATGTAGTGGTAGAGTAGTGGGGTAATAATGTGTTGTATTGTAGATATGTAGTGGTAGAGTAGTGGGGTAATAATGTGTTGTATTGTAGATATGTAGTGGTAGAGTAGTGGTGTAATAATGTGTTGTATTGTAGATATGTAGTGGTGTAATAATGTGTTGTAGATATGTAGTGGTGTAATAATGTATTGTAGATATGTAGTGGTAGATATGTAGTGGTGTAATAATGTGTTGTAGATATGTAGTGGTGTAATAATGTATTGTAGATATGTAGTGGTAGAGTAGTGGTGTAATAATGTGTTGTAGATATGTAGTGGTGTAATAATGTGTTGTATTGTAGATATGTAGTGGGTTAATAATGTATTGTAGATATATAGTGGTAGAGTAGTGGTGTAATAGTGTGTTGTACTGTAGATATGTAGTGGTAGAGTAGTGGTGTAATAATGTATTGTAGATATGTAGTGGTAGAGTAGTGGTGTAATAATGTCTTGTAGATATGTAGTGGTAGATATGTAGTGGTAGAGTAGTGGGGTAATAATGTGTTGTATTGTAGATATGTAGTGGTATAATAATGTGTTGTATTGTTGATATGTAGTGGTATAATAATGTGTTGTATTGTAGATATGTAGTGGTGTAATAATGTATTGTAGATATGTAGTGGTAGAGTAGTGGTGTAATAATGTCTTGTATTGTAGATATGTAGTGGTGTAATAATGTATTGTAGATATGTAGTGGTGTAATAATGTATTGTAGATATGTAGTGGTAGAGTAGTGGTGTAATAATGTCTTGTATTGTAGATATGTAGTGGTGTAATAATGTGTTGTATTATAGATATATAATGGTAGAGTAGTGGTGTAATAATGTGTTGTATTGTATATATGTAGTGGTAGAGTAGAGGAACTAATGGGGATCCATAATAAACCCCAGGAAGAGTAGCTGTTGCCTTGGCAGGAACTAATGGGGATCCTTAATAAACCCCAGGAAGAGTAGCTGCTGCCTTGGCAGGAACTAATGGGGATCCATAATAAACCCCAGGAAGAGTAGCTGCTGCCTTGGCAGGAACTAATGGGGATCCTTAATAAACCCCAGGAAGAGTAGCTGCTGCCTTGGCAGGAACTAATGGGGATCCTTAATAAACCCCAGGAAGAGTAGCTGCTGCCTTGGCAGGAACTAATGGGGATCCTTAATAAAAATTGAAAGGTACATTTTGTGTGTGTGGGTCATCAACATTACATGGGTGTTTTCCACTGAAACACAGACTGGGGCTTTGTCACTAAACTGGTGCAGGGAGACACTGATGTTGGTTGGTACAACACACACACACACACACACACACACACTTTTACTGAAGGTGTATTTTTTATGAATGTGTTTTGTTTTCCTGTAATGTTGTGTATAATAACATGTATTTTGATGTGTTTATTGTATTTTGATGTGTAATGTGGTGCCAGACAGGGCTCATCTATAGAACAGACCTTGGTCTCCGCATTTAGTCCCTGTTAAAACCTGTTACAGATTCGGGTTCCCAGCTGGGAACCGACGTTAACTGGGACGTTGCGCATGGAACGCAAAAATATTCTTAGAAATATTTAACCTCCACACATTAACAAGTCCAATAGCTCAAATGAAAGATAAACACCTTGTTCATCTAGCCAGCAAGTCAGATTTCTAAAATGTTTTACGGCGAAAACATGGCACATATTTATGTCAAACCACCACCAAAGACACAGCTAATTTGAATTAGCCACGTTGAACAAAATATGCAATCAACAACCGCAGGATTAAAAGAAAAATAATTCACTAACCTTTTGAAAATCTTAATCAGATGACAGTAATAGGACATGTTACACAGTACATTTATGTTTTTTTTAATAATATGCAATTTATATCCATAAATCTCTGTTTACAATGACGCCATGTTCAAAAAATGCTACTCAAATGTCCGGAGAAATGATGATATCTGCCGGAGCTAACGTCAGATAACAAGCAATACACATCATAAACTTTGACTAAATATACATGTTCTACATATAGTTAGAAAGATACACTTCTTCTTAATGCAACCGCTGTGTTACATTTATTTTTAACGTTACAGAATTCGTTCACTTGGCTATAATATGAGACGGCGCTCAGAAATTAGCATTATGTCTCCTCTATCTCGGAGTCCACAGAAACCCATAATTAACACATAAATATTCCCTTACCTTTGATGTTCTTCGATCAGAAGACGTGGAAGGAGTTATACTTACCAAAAACTGCGTTTGGTTTTCAAGTCTGTGTCTTTAGGTTATCAAACACGACAAATTCCGGTCGAAATGCAGGAAAAATTCTTGTGGATGCGCATCAGAACTTCAAAATTACATATTATATGTCGACTAAACTGGTCAAACTAAGTGCAGAATCGAGCTTTAGCATGTTTTAAACATAGAAAACAATCCTTAGCGTGAACAGACAAACCTACATCGTTTGGTGAATCTTGGAACAAAGAGAGCTCCGGACCCGACGTGCGCATGAAAGTGCATGTATTTTCGCGTGACCCAGAGGTTTCAGCCCGCCAAAACTCGAGGGAGCGCGCGATTCTCACAATGGCAGGCCCCACTGAAAGGGGACATCGCGCTGAAGAGATAGGAACTGTTCCCAGATCTGTAGCTGGTTGGGAAGGGAGGGGGCGATGACGTCAAAGTTGTCCCAACTTTTCTGTTGTCAAGAGAGAGTTTGGGAGAATGGCTGCCCTGAGAGTTCTGCTTTACATAGAGACATAATTTGAACGGTTTTAGAAGCTTTAGAGTGTTTTCTATTCAATAATAATTATTATATGCATATATTAGCAATTCTTGACAGATTTTTTTTCTGTTTACTATGGGCACGCAATTCCTCCAAAGGGGGCAGTAGTCAGCCCTATCCTTAACGGGTATAAATCCTTTTGAGGATCTGAGGACCCATGTCAAATCTTTTCAGTCTCCTGAGGGGGAATAGGTTTTGTTGCCCTCTTCACGACTGTCACCTGGACTCCATCACTTCCTTGATTACCTGCCCTATTTATGTCACACCCTTAAATTCCTTCCCCAGGCCTTATTGTTTCAGATTCATGTGCTGTTAGTGTTTCATGTTTGTATTTTATTCCATTTATGTGATTAAATATTCACTCCCTGTACTTGCTTCCCGACTCTCAGCGCACATCGTTACACTGGGGCTCCGTTCACGAACACAAACAGACCCCCAGCAACACAATTAGACCGAATCATGAGAAAGAAAAAGATAATAACTTGACACATTGAAAGATTTAACCAACAAAACAGAGCAAACTAGAATGCTATTTGGCCCTAAACAGAGAGTACACAGTGGCAGAATACCTGACAACTGTGACTGGCCCTAAACAGAGAGTACACAGTGGCAGAATACCTGTCCACTGTGACTGGCCCTAAACAGAGAGTACACAGTGGCAGAATACCTGTCCACTGTGACTGACCCTAAACAGAGAGTACACAGTGGCAGAATACCTGACCACTGTGACTGGCCCTAAACAGAGAGTACACAGTGGCAGAATACCTGTCCACTGTGACTGACCCTAAACAGAGAGTACACAGTGGCAGAATACCTGTCCACTGTGACTGACCCTAAACAGAGAGCACACAGTGGCAGAATACCTGACCACTGTGACGGACTCAAAATGAAGGAAAGCTCTGTCTATGTACAAACTCAGTGAACATAGCCTTGCTATTGAGAAAGGTCGCGGAAGGCAGACCAAACTTGTATTTTGAGAGCTATGTCCACACTGCCCACAAAATTAGGTAGAAGATGAGCTGCACTTCCTAACCTCCTGCCAAATGTATGACGATATTAGAGAGACATATTTCCCTCAGATTACACAGATACAAAGTTATTTGATCGCCATGGGACAGGGGCCTTCTTGAAGAGGAGGAGGAATCTGTTCTTTGATCACCATGGGACAGGGGCCTTCTTGAAGAGGAGGAGGAATCTGTTCTTTGATCAGGACAGGGGCCTTCTTGAAGAGGAGGAGGAATCCGTTCTTTGATCAGGACAGGGGCCTTCTTGAAGAGGAGGTGGAATCCGTTCTTTGATCACCATGGGACAGGGGCCTTCTGGAAGAGGAGGAGGAATCCGTTCTTTGATCACCATGGGACAGGGATCTTCTTGAAGAGGAGGAGGAATCTGTTCTTTGATCACCATGGGACAGGGGCCTTCTTGAAGAGGAGGAGGAATCTGTTCTTTGATCACCATGGGACAGGGGCCTTCTTGAAGAGGAGGAGGAATCCGTTCTTTGATCACCATGGGACAGGGATCTTCTTGAAGAGGAGGAGGAATCTGTTCTTTGATCACCATGGGACAGGGGCCTTCTTGAAGAGGAGGAGGAATCCGTTCTTTGATCACCATGGGACAGGGATCTTCTTGAAGAGGAGGAGGAATCCGTTCTTTGATCACCATGGGACAGGGACCTACTCAGCAAGGTGTCAATTTAGAAGCCACTGCCATTCCATATTATATTCACACCCAGCGGCAGATCTGAAGTGTGTGTTTATTGAACCTTTATTTTATACAGCTGCACCATCGAGAGCATCACCGCCTGGTATGGCAACTGCTTGGCCTCCAACCACAAGGCGCTACAGAGGGTAGTGAATACGGCCTAGTACATCACCAGGGCCAAGCTTCCTGCCATCCAGGCCCTCTATACCAGGCGGTGTCAGAGGAAGGCCCTAAAAATTGTCAACGACTCCAGCCACCCTAGTCATAGACTGTTCTCTCTACTACCCCACGGCAAGCGGGACCAAAGCACCAAGTCTAGATCCAAGAGGCTTCTGAACAGCTTCTACCCCCAAGCCATAAGACTCCTGAACATCTAATCAAATGGCTACCCAGACTATTTGCATTGCCCCACCCCCCTCTCTTCTACGCTGCTGCTACTCTCTGTTATTATCTATGCATAGTCTACTTTAATAACTCTACCAACATGTACATATTACCTCGACACCAGTGCCCCGGACATTGACTCTATACCGCTAACACCTGTTTTTAGCAGTTTTAGAAAATACCATTTAAAAAAGTAAGAGATGAGAATGATTTGTTATTCTCATCTCTTACTTTAAAAAAAATGTATTTTCTAAAACTGCATCGTTGGTTAAGGGCTTGTAAGTAAGCATTTCACTCTAAGGTCTAGCTAGACCTGTTGTATTTGGCGCATGTGACAAATACAATTTGATTTAATATTAACACTGTGTGTACAGTAGTTACACTGGATTTCTACAGTAGTTACTGTGTGTCTACAGTAGTTAGACTGGGTGTGTATACAGTAGTTGGACTGGGTGTGTATACAGTAGTTGGACTGGGTGTGTATACAGTAGTTGGACTGGGTGTGTATACAGTAGTTGGACTGGGTGTGTATACTGTAGTTGGACTGGGTGTGTATACTGTAGTTGGAGGCTTATATGGAAGTGCTAGTGCGTTCAACTTCAGAGTCTTGATGAAGCAATAAAAGCCTATATTTAACCAGGAAGTGTTTTCTTTAGGAGATCAAAGGCCTGGCAAAATGTTAAGCAACTTGTTAAATCTCCACTGCCTGGATTAACCAGATTTACAGTCACAATGAGGTCTGGGGTGGATTCAACAACTGATGTTGTTAACGTTGGGCTAGATTGGATACTACTACTGTATAACTGCTAATGTCTAGAATGGATACTACTACTGTATAACTACCAGGTCTAGAATGGATACTACTACTGTATAACTGCTAGGTTTAGAATGTTTTCAGTCATTGTTATTATTGCCGTATTCTGGTTAGCGTGTCAATGAGACAGACTGTAGCAAACCAGGTTTTGTGTTTGTATTGAAATCTTCGGGTCCTTCATAATACTGGATCAGTGTGATGTGATCAGGGCCTGAGGCAGATAGAGAAGGGGATATATTACTATATACCCCAGAGTAATATAGTAATAACCCCAGAGTAATATAGTAATAACCCCAGAGTAATACAATAGTAACAGGCCCCAGAGTAATACAATAGTAACAGGCCCCAGAGTAATACAATAGTAACAGGCCCCAGAGTAATACAATAGTAACAGGCCCCAGAGTAATACAATAGTAACAGGCCCCAGAGTAATACAATAGTAACAGGCCCCAGAGTAATACAAATACCTCAGAGTATTATAATAGACTGAAGTGTAGAGCTTGAGAACTAAACCAGTGTTTCCCAAACTATATATATGCAAGGCCAGCATCCCAGAGTCGCTTCTTCACTGTTGAAGGTGAGACTGGTGTTTTGTGGGTACTATTTCATGAAGCTGCCAATTGAGGGCTTGTGAGGCATTTGTTTCTCATACTAGACATTCTAATGTACTTGTCCTCTTGCTCAGTTGTGCACCGGCTTCCCACTCCTCTTTCTATTCTGGGTAGAGCCGGTTTAAACTGTTCTGTGATAATATCATTTAAGAATAAAATACCCTTTTCAAACAAACATTTTTCCCATAAATACAGGTATTATATCAACCAGCACATTTGAGTTCAGCCATAATATTTGTTCTCTCTTTTCAGAGGGATGAAATTGAAATTGTAGCCAGCTCTGCAATGTTTGTTTGAAAAAGAGAGATACTTTGAAAAAATTATCATTTTCAATTAATCGAAAATGAGACATGGCTATTTGCACAAAGGCAAAAAGGCAATTTTTAAACAATGGATGAGCTTTTCTTAGTAATCTATTTGAGAACCATTTAGGGTTCAAGTAAAACTTTTGAATAAGTGAAGCTTTTAGAGAGGTTTAGTGCTTTTATATTTAATAATCTCAACCCACCCAGTTCATATTCAGTATATAGGTAGGCACGCTTTATCTTGTTTGGTTTAGCGTCCCAGATAAAGATAAATATTTTTTGCTCATATGATTTGACTAACAAATCATCTGGAGTAGGCAGCGATATAAGTAAGTGAGTAAACTGAGATACGACTAAGGAGTTAATCAGGGCAATTTTTCCATAAATAGACATGTATTTACCGCTCCATGGTTGCAGGATCTTGTCTACTTTTACAATTTTTCTATTGAAATTCATTGTGGAGAGCTTATTTATATTTTTTGTGATATGAATACAGAGTATGTGTACTTCACCATCAGACCATTTTATAAGTAAACTGCAAGGAAATGTAAAAGTTGTATTTTTTAAGGATCCAATACGTAATATTGTACACTTATCATAATTAGGTTTTAGTCCAGAGAGTACAGAATAGTTATCTAGATCTTTAATGAGACATTGCAGGGATCTAGCTTATGGCCTTAACATAAAACTTGAGTCATCAGCATACATGGACACCTTTGTTTTTAAGCCTTGGATTTCTAATCCTCTAATGTTGTTATTGGATCTGATTTTAATAGTTAGCAGTTCGATGGCCAAAATGAATAGATATGGTGACAGCGGACACCCTTGTTTAACTCCTCTTGAGAAGTAGCCGTTATTTACTATTTTACACATGGGGTTGCTATATATTATTTTTATAAGAGAATCACCTCAATTGAAAATATACAGGCATTTGTAAATAAAATCCAGTCTTTATCAAATGCCTTTTCAAAATCCGCTATAAATACCAGGCCTGGCT
Organism: Oncorhynchus tshawytscha; assembly: GCF_018296145.1. Taxonomy (NCBI): domain Eukaryota; kingdom Metazoa; phylum Chordata; class Actinopteri; order Salmoniformes; family Salmonidae; genus Oncorhynchus; species Oncorhynchus tshawytscha. The sequence continues at coordinate 1,090,058 of NC_056440.1, read as the reverse complement.
TAGATGTTTCTTGTTGTTCTATTAGTTGTCGTATTTTATATCCAATGTATCGTCCATGTAAAAAACCTGTTTGATCAGGATGAACAATACCTTGTAAAACCCTTTTAATTCTGAGTGCTATGCATTTCGCTAGTATTTTTGCATCACAACATTGAAGTGTAAGGGGCCTCCAGTTTTTTTAGATAGACAGGGTTTTTATATTTGCCACCTGGGTCTTGTTTTAATAAGAGAAATCAGACCTTCCTGCTGAGTACCTGACAGACGACCATTTCTATAGGAGTCGTTAAAACAATCTAATAATGGAGTTTTCAGTATATAAAAAAGGCTTGATATACCTCTACCGGTATGTCATGAAGCCTTGGGGTTCTTCCAGACTGAAAGGATTTAATAGCCTCAAAGTTCTTCCTCTGTTACGAATCCCTTTTGGCCCGACAGTCTAGGGGGGGATGGTAATGAGACCCGTAACATAACTCATGCAAATTATAATTGTGACAAAGTAAAAGTGTGAATGAAATAACCACGACAACTGAAATTATACCGTCAAACTCAGGGTTTATTGTAAAACACACGGTAAGGGGGGGGAGCAGGAAAAGGGGCTGAGCTGGACCCAAGGAAAGAAACAATAAGCATCCAAAACACCCCTAAGCTAGACTAGCCTAATTTAACAGCTAACTAACTAACCAAAAATACAGTGGGTGGTCCGCCCAGTTCTAACTAGTGTTTTTAACAAAGTCTACCTACTGGTAGTGTATGCCCATGGGCGACTTGTCTTGGTTTCCCCTTTTCCCACCAGCAAACAAACAAACACCATAACCAAAGACAACACTCACAGGAGATGACAAAGTGATTTGGAGGTGCTCAAACAAAAGAGAGGTTAAGACACAAAGAGAGAGTGAAACACAGAGATCTACATACATGGCATTTACAGAGAGATTGAGCTCTAGAGCAAACAACTGATGGGGTTTTTAAACCAAGGGAAAAGAACTGTGATAGGGTAGGAAACAGGAGGAGGTGTGTCTTCTGATTGATGATTGATTGTTGACTGATTGGGGAGTGATGATGTTCACCTGTGAGCGGAGAAGGAGAGAAAAGAAACACACAGGATACACACACAGGATACTTGTATCCGTAACACTCTGTAATTTGGCACTGATCTTTCTGTACATTTGTAAAACATTTAAAAAAAAAAATATTTGGAAAGAATTCCTTACCGTAATCTTCATTCAGTGGGAGAGGATGAGACGGAAAAGATAACATCTGCCTAAAATAATTAGCTTCCTCTTTTAAAATATAATTGTTACGGCTTTCTTCCGTCGAAGGAGAAGCGGACCAAAATGCAGCGTGGTGGTTCCTCATGTTCTTTAATGGAAAATGAACGATACATGAAATAACTTAAATCTACAAAACCTATACAGCCTATCTGGTGAATACAAAACACTGAGACAGGAACAATAACCCACAAACACACAGTGAAACCCGGGCTACCTAAATATGGTTCCCAATCAGAGACAACGATAATCACCTGACTCTGATTGAGAACCGCCTCAGGCAGCCAATAGACTTTCCTAGACAACCCTACTCAGCCACAATCCCAATACCTACTAAAACACACCAAAATAAACCCATGTCACACCCTGGCCTGACCAAATAAATAAAGAAAACACAAAATACTAAGACCAAGGCGTGACAATAATTTGAAGAATCATAGATGACTCCATCTTCAGTAACGAGTTTCTGCAAATTCTTTTTGTTAGCGTTCCTGTGTTGGAGATTCAGGAATAATTTTGTGCATTTTTTTCCATATTCCATCCAGTTTGCTTTATTTTTGTAATAGATTACATTAGATCGTTCTTGAATAAGTTCCTCAAGTTCTTTTTGTTTTTCCTCTAACTTATTTTGTATCTCTGTAGTATAGTTTTTATTGCTATCTACCTGTACTATTAGTTCCCTTGTTAATCTGGTCTCTTTAGCCAGAAACTGCTTTTTTATGATTGATGAATGTTGAATTGAATGACCCCTGAAGGTACATTTAAAGGTATCCCAAACAATAAGGGGATTTGCTGATCCTATATTATACTGGAAAATGAGGTTAAATGATTTTCTTTGTTAAAAATGAGTTGTCCTCCAGTAAACTTTGATTACATTTCCAATATCCCCGTCCACGTGGAAAATCTATAAGAGTTATGTGAAGACCAATTAGATGATGATCCGATCGCATTCTGTTTCCTATTAAATCTTTTTTAACCTTTGATGAAAGAGACAAAGTAGTCAAGACGACTAGCTTGATTAGGTCTTCTCCATGTATGTCTCACTAGGTCAGGGTATTAAGTCTCCTCCATGTATATCTCACTAGGTCAGGGTATTAAGTCTCCTCCATGTATGTCTCACTAGGTCAGGGTATTAAGTCTCCTCCATGTATGTCTCACTAGGTCAGGGTATTAAGTCTCCTCCATGTATATCTCACTAGGTCAGGGTATTAAGTCTCCTCCATGTATGTCTCACTAGGTCAGGGTATTAAGTCTCCTCCATGTATATCTCACTAGGTCAGGGTATTAAACCTCCTCCATGTATGTCTCACTAGGTCAGGATATTAAACCTCCTCCATGTATATCTCACTAGGTCAGGATATTAAACCTCCTCCATGTATGTCTCACTAGGTCAGGGTATTAAACCTCCATGTATATCTCACTAGGTCAGGATATTAAACCTCCTCCATGTATGTCTCACTAGGTCAGGGTATTAAGTCTCCTCCATGTATATCTCACTAGGTCAGGATATTAAACCTCCTCCATGTATATCTCACTAGGTCAGGATATTAAACCTCCTCCATGTATATCTCACTAGGTCAGGATATTAAACCTCCATGTATATCTCACTAGGTCAGGATATTAAACCTCCTCCATGTATATCTCACTAGGTCAGGATATTAAACCTCCTCCATGTATATCTCACTAGGTCAGGGTATTAAACCTCCTCCATGTATATCTCACTAGGTCAGGATATTAAACCTCCTCCATGTATATCTCACTAGGTCAGGGTATTAAGTCTCCTCCATGTATATCTCACTAGGTCAGGGTATTAAACCTCCTCCATGTATATCTCACTAGGTCAGGATATTAAACCTCCATGTATATCTCACTAGGTCAGGATATTAAACCTCCTCCATGTATATCTCACTAGGTCAGGATATTAAACCTCCATGTATATCTCACTAGATCAGGATATTAAACCTCCTCCATGTATATCTCACTAGGTCAGGGTATTAAATCTCCTCAATGTATATCTCACTAGGGCAGGATATTAAACCTCCTCCATGTATATCTCACTAGGTCAGGATATTAAACCTCCATGTATATCTCACTAGATCAGGATATTAAACCTCCTCCATGTATATCTCACTAGGTCAGGATATTAAACCTCCTCCATGTATATCTCACTAGATCAGGATATTAAACCTCCTCCATGTATATCTCACTAGGTCAGGATATTAAACCTCCTCCATGTATATCTCACTAGATCAGGATATTAAACCTCCATGTATAACTCACTAGGTCAGGATATTAAACCTCCTCAATGTATATCTCACTAGGTCAGGATATTAAACCTCCATGTATATCTCACTAGATCAGGATATTAAACCTCCTCCATGTATATCTCACTAGGTCAGGATATTAAACCTCCTCCATGTATATCTCACTAGGTCAGGATATTAAACCTCCTCCATGTATATCTCACTAGGTCAGGATATTAAACCTCCTCCATGTATATCTCACTAGGTCAGGGTATTAAACCTCCTCCATGTATAACTCACTAGGTCAGGATATTAAACCTCCTCCATGTATATCTCACTAGGTCAGGATATTAAACCTCCTCCATGTATATCTCACTAGGGCAGGATATTAAACCTCCTCCATGTATATCTCACTAGATCAGGATATTAAACCTCCTCCATGTATATCTCACTAGGTCAGGATATTAAACCTCCTCCATGTATATCTCACTAGGTCAGGATATTAAACCTCCTCCATGTATATCTCACTAGGTCAGGTATTAAATCTCCTCCATGTATATCTCACTAGGTCAGGGTATTAAATCTCCTCCATGTATATCTCACTAGGTCAGGGTATTAAATCTCCTCCATGTATATCTCACTAGGTCAGGGTATTACATCTCCTCCATGTATATCTCACTAGGTCAGGATATTAAACCTCCATGTATATCTCACTAGATCAGGATATTAAACCTCCTCCATGTATATCTCACTAGGTCAGGGTATTAAATCTCCTCCATGTATATCTCACTAGGTCAGGGTATTAAACCTCCTCCATGTATATCTCACTAGGTCAGGATATTAAACCTCCTCCATGTATATCTCACTAGGTCAGGATATTAAACCTCCTCCATGTATATCTCACTAGGTCAGGATATTAAACCTCCTCCATGTATATCTCACTAGGTCAGGATATTAAACCTCCTCCATGTATATCTCACTAGGTCAGGGTATTAAACCTCCTCCATGTATATCTCACTAGGTCAGGATATTAAACCTCCTCCATGTATATCTCACTAGGTCAGGATATTAAACCTCCATGTATATCTCACTAGGTCAGGGTATTAAATCTCCTCCATGTATGTCTCACTAGGTCAGGATATTAAACTTCCATGTATATCTCACTAGGTCAGGGTATTAAATCTCCTCCATGTATATCTCACTAGATCAGGGTATTAATCCTCCTCCATGTATGTCTCACTAGATCAGGATATTAAACCTCCTCCATGTATATCTCACTAGGTCAGGATATTAAACCTCCTCCATGTATATCTCACTAGGTCAGGATATTAAACCTCCTCCATGTATATCTCACTAGGTCAGGATATTAAACCTCCTCCATGTATATCTCACTAGGTCAGGATATTAAACCTCCTCCATGTATATCTCACTAGGTCAGGGTATTAAACCTCCTCCATGTATATCTCACTAGGTCAGGATATTAAACCTCCTCCATGTATATCTCACTAGGTCAGGGTATTAAGTCTCCTCCATGTATATCTCACTAGGTCAGGGTATTAAACCTCCTCCATGTATATCTCACTAGGTCAGGATATTAAACCTCCTCCATGTATATCTCACTAGGTCAGGATATTAAACCTCCTCCATGTATATCTCACTAGGTCAGGATATTAAACCTCCATGTATATCTCACTAGATCAGGATATTAAACCTCCTCCATGTATATCTCACTAGGTCAGGGTATTAAATCTCCTCAATGTATATCTCACTAGGGCAGGATATTAAACCTCCTCCATGTATATCTCACTAGGTCAGGATATTAAACCTCCATGTATATCTCACTAGATCAGGATATTAAACCTCCTCCATGTATATCTCACTAGGTCAGGATATTAAACCTCCTCCATGTATATCTCACTAGATCAGGATATTAAACCTCCTCCATGTATATCTCACTAGGTCAGGATATTAAACCTCCTCCATGTATATCTCACTAGATCAGGATATTAAACCTCCATGTATAACTCACTAGGTCAGGATATTAAACCTCCTCAATGTATATCTCACTAGGTCAGGATATTAAACCTCCATGTATATCTCACTAGATCAGGATATTAAACCTCCTCCATGTATATCTCACTAGGTCAGGATATTAAACCTCCTCCATGTATATCTCACTAGGTCAGGATATTAAACCTCCTCCATGTATATCTCACTAGGTCAGGATATTAAACCTCCTCCATGTATATCTCACTAGGTCAGGGTATTAAACCTCCTCCATGTATAACTCACTAGGTCAGGATATTAAACCTCCTCCATGTATATCTCACTAGGTCAGGATATTAAACCTCCTCCATGTATATCTCACTAGGGCAGGATATTAAACCTCCTCCATGTATATCTCACTAGATCAGGATATTAAACCTCCTCCATGTATATCTCACTAGGTCAGGATATTAAACCTCCTCCATGTATATCTCACTAGGTCAGGATATTAAACCTCCTCCATGTATATCTCACTAGGTCAGGGTATTAAATCTCCTCCATGTATATCTCACTAGGTCAGGGTATTAAATCTCCTCCATGTATATCTCACTAGGTCAGGGTATTAAATCTCCTCCATGTATATCTCACTAGGTCAGGGTATTACATCTCCTCCATGTATATCTCACTAGGTCAGGATATTAAACCTCCATGTATATCTCACTAGATCAGGATATTAAACCTCCTCCATGTATATCTCACTAGGTCAGGGTATTAAATCTCCTCCATGTATATCTCACTAGGTCAGGGTATTAAACCTCCTCCATGTATATCTCACTAGGTCAGGATATTAAACCTCCTCCATGTATATCTCACTAGGTCAGGATATTAAACCTCCTCCATGTATATCTCACTAGGTCAGGATATTAAACCTCCTCCATGTATATCTCACTAGGTCAGGATATTAAACCTCCTCCATGTATATCTCACTAGGTCAGGGTATTAAACCTCCTCCATGTATATCTCACTAGGTCAGGATATTAAACCTCCTCCATGTATATCTCACTAGGTCAGGATATTAAACCTCCATGTATATCTCACTAGGTCAGGGTATTAAATCTCCTCCATGTATGTCTCACTAGGTCAGGATATTAAACTTCCATGTATATCTCACTAGGTCAGGGTATTAAATCTCCTCCATGTATATCTCACTAGATCAGGGTATTAATCCTCCTCCATGTATGTCTCACTAGATCAGGATATTAAACCTCCATGTATATCTCACTAGGTCAGGATATTAAACCTCCTCCATGTATATCTCACTAGGTCAGGATATTAAACCTCCACCATGTATATCTCACTAGGTCAGGGTATTAAACCTCCTCCATGTATATCTCACTAGGTCAGGATATTAAACCTCCACCATGTATATCTCACTAGGTCAGGGTATTAAACCTCCTCCATGTATATCTCACTAGGTCAGGATATTAAACCTCCTCCATGTATATCTCACTAGGTCAGGGTATTAAACCTCCATGTATATCTCACTAGGTCAGGGTATTAAACCTCCTCCATGTATATCTCACTAGGTCAGGATATTAAACCTCCATGTATATCTCACTAGGTCAGGATATTAAACCTCCTCCATGTATATCTCACTAGGTCAGGATATTAAACCTCCATGTATATCTCACTAGATCAGGATATTAAACCTCCTCCATGTATATCTCACTAGGTCAGGGTATTAAATCTCCTCAATGTATATCTCACTAGGGCAGGATATTAAACCTCCTCCATGTATATCTCACTAGGTCAGGATATTAAACCTCCATGTATATCTCACTAGATCAGGATATTAAACCTCCTCCATGTATATCTCACTAGGTCAGGATATTAAACCTCCTCCATGTATATCTCACTAGATCAGGATATTAAACCTCCTCCATGTATATCTCACTAGGTCAGGATATTAAACCTCCTCCATGTATATCTCACTAGATCAGGATATTAAACCTCCATGTATAACTCACTAGGTCAGGATATTAAACCTCCTCAATGTATATCTCACTAGGTCAGGATATTAAACCTCCATGTATATCTCACTAGATCAGGATATTAAACCTCCTCCATGTATATCTCACTAGGTCAGGATATTAAACCTCCTCCATGTATATCTCACTAGGTCAGGATATTAAACCTCCTCCATGTATATCTCACTAGGTCAGGATATTAAACCTCCTCCATGTATATCTCACTAGGTCAGGGTATTAAACCTCCTCCATGTATAACTCACTAGGTCAGGATATTAAACCTCCTCCATGTATATCTCACTAGGTCAGGATATTAAACCTCCTCCATGTATATCTCACTAGGGCAGGATATTAAACCTCCTCCATGTATATCTCACTAGATCAGGATATTAAACCTCCTCCATGTATATCTCACTAGGTCAGGATATTAAACCTCCTCCATGTATATCTCACTAGGTCAGGATATTAAACCTCCTCCATGTATATCTCACTAGGTCAGGGTATTAAATCTCCTCCATGTATATCTCACTAGGTCAGGGTATTAAATCTCATGTATATCTCACTAGGTCAGGGTATTAAATCTCCTCCATGTATATCTCACTAGGTCAGGGTATTACATCTCCTCCATGTATATCTCACTAGGTCAGGATATTAAACCTCCATGTATATCTCACTAGATCAGGATATTAAACCTCCTCCATGTATATCTCACTAGGTCAGGGTATTAAATCTCCTCCATGTATATCTCACTAGGTCAGGGTATTAAACCTCCTCCATGTATATCTCACTAGGTCAGGATATTAAACCTCCTCCATGTATATCTCACTAGGTCAGGATATTAAACCTCCTCCATGTATATCTCACTAGGTCAGGATATTAAACCTCCTCCATGTATATCTCACTAGGTCAGGATATTAAACCTCCTCCATGTATATCTCACTAGGTCAGGGTATTAAACCTCCTCCATGTATATCTCACTAGGTCAGGATATTAAACCTCCTCCATGTATATCTCACTAGGTCAGGATATTAAACCTCCATGTATATCTCACTAGGTCAGGGTATTAAATCTCCTCCATGTATGTCTCACTAGGTCAGGATATTAAACTTCCATGTATATCTCACTAGGTCAGGGTATTAAATCTCCTCCATGTATATCTCACTAGGTCAGGATATTAAACCTCCTCCATGTATATCTCACTAGGTCAGGATATTAAACCTCCATGTATATCTCACTAGGTCAGGGTATTAATCCTCCTCCATGTATATCTCACTAGGTCAGGATATTAAACCTCCATGTATATCTCACTAGGTCAGGGTATTAATCCTCCTCCATGTATATCTCACTAGGTCAGGATATTAAACCTCCTCCATGTATATCTCACTAGGTCAGGATATTAAACCTCCTCCATGTATATCTCACTAGGTCAGGGTATTAAACCTCCTCCATGTATATCTCACTAGGTCAGGATATTAAACCTCCTCCATGTATATCTCACTAGGTCAGGGTATTAAACCTCCTCCATGTATATCTCACTAGGTCAGGGTATTAAACCTCCTCCATATATATCTCACTAGGTCAGGGTATTAAACCCCCTCCATGTATATCTCACTAGGTCAGGATATTAAACCTCCTCCATGTATATCTCACTAGGTCAGGGTATTAAACCTCCTCCATGTATATCTCACTAGGGCAGGATATTAAACCTCCTCCATGTATATCTCACTAGGTCAGGATATTAAACCTCCTCCATGTATATCTCACTAGGTCAGGATATTAAACCTCCTCCATGTATATCTCACTAGGTCAGGATATTAAACCTCCTCCATGTATATCTCACTAGGTCAGGATATTAAACCTCCTCCATGTATATCTCACTAGGTCAGGGTTTTTTAGTCTCCACATATCCACTATTTCTAATGTGTCCATAATATTTGTGATTTCCATAAGTGATTAACTTTACGGTCCATTGAGGTACTTAACACTGTGTTATAGTCTCCTTCCATAACGATTTGATCATTTGTTGCATGTAAGTTTGATAAATTGGTATAAATGAAGTATGGATCATCTTGATTTGGACCATATAGATTAATGTGCCAAATCACTTTTTCTTCCACTTTCATATTAAAAAAGATCCACTTTCCTTGCGAATTCCTGACTATTTGCACATTCAGATCAACATTTTTGTTAATCAATTTCATCACATTTGAGTTCCTTTGTCCATGACAGAAAATGATTTCACCAGCCCATTCCTTTTCCCACGCAACTTCATCTCAGGATGTAGAGTTTCCTGTAAGCAACTTCATCTCAGGATGTAGAGTTTCCTGTAAACAACTTCATCTCAGGATGTAGAGTTTCCTGTAAACAACTTCATCTCAGGATGTAGAGTTTCCTGTAAGCAACTTCATCTCAGGATGTAGAGTTTCCTGTAAGCAACTTCATCTCAGGATGTAGAGTTTCCTGTAAGCAACTTCATCTCAGGATGTAGAGTTTCCTGTAAGCAACTTCATCTCAGGATGTAGAGTTTCCTGTAAGCAACTTCATCTCAGGATGTAGAGTTTCCTGTAAGCAACTTCATCTCAGGATGTAGAGTTTCCTGTAAGCAACTTCATCTCAGGATGTAGAGTTTCCTGTAAGCAACTTCATCTCAGGATGTAGAGTTTCCTGTAAGCAACTTCATCTCAGGATGTAGAGTTTCCTGTAAGCAACTTCATCTCAGGATGTAGAGTTTCCTGTAAGCAACTTCATCTCAGGATGTAGAGTTTCCTGTAAGCAACTTCATCTCAGGATGTAGAGTTTCCTGTAAGCACTTCATCTCAGGATGTAGAGTTTCCTGTAAGCAACTTCATCTCAGGATGTAGAGTTTCCTGTAAGCAACTTCATCTCAGGATGTAGAGTTTCCTGTAAGCAACTTCATCTCAGGATGTAGAGTTTCCTGTAAACAACTTCATCTCAGGATGTAGAGTTTCCTGTAAACAACTTCATCTCAGGATGTAGAGTTTCCTGTAAACAACTTCATCTCAGGATGTAGAGTTTCCTGTAAACAACTTCATCTCAGGATGTAGAGTTTCCTGTAAACAACTTCATCTCAGGATGTAGAGTTTTCTGTAAGCAACTTCATCTCAGGATGTAGAGTTTCCTGTAAGCAACTTCATCTCAGGATGTAGAGTTTCCTGTAAACAACTTCATCTCAGGATGTAGAGTTTCCTGTAAGCAACTTCATCTCAGGATGTAGAGTTTCCTGTAAACAACTTCATCTCAGGATGTAGAGTTTCCTGTAAGCAACTTCATCTCAGGATGTAGAGTTTCCTGTAAGCAACTTCATCTCAGGATGTAGAGTTTCCTGTAAGCAACTTCATCTCAGGATGTAGAGTTTCCTGTAAACAACTTCATCTCAGGATGTAGAGTTTCCTGTAAGCAACTTCATCTCAGGATGTAGAGTTTCCTGTAAACAACTTCATCTCAGGATGTAGAGTTTCCTGTAAGCAACTTCATCTCAGGATGTAGAGTTTCCTGTAAGCAACTTCATCTCAGGATGTAGAGTTTCCTGTAAACAACTTCATCTCAGGATGTAGAGTTTCCTGTAAACAACTTCATCTCAGGATGTAGAGTTTCCTGTAAACAACTTCATCTCAGGATGTAGAGTTTCCTGTAAACAACTTCATCTCAGGATGTAGAGTTTCCTGTAAACAACTTCATCTCAGGATGTAGAGTTTCCTGTAAGCAACTTCATCTCAGGATGTAGAGTTTCCTGTAAACAACTTCATCTCAGGATGTAGAGTTTCCTGTAAACAACTTCATCTCAGGATGTAGAGTTTCCTGTAAACAACTTCATCTCAGGATGTAGAGTTTCCTGTAAACAACTTCATCTCAGGATGTAGAGTTTCCTGTAAACAACTTCATCTCAGGATGTAGAGTTTCCTGTAAACAACTTCATCTCAGGATGTAGAGTTTCCTGTAAGCAACTTCATCTCAGGATGTAGAGTTTCCTGTAAACAACTTCATCTCAGGATGTAGAGTTTCCTGTAAACAACTTCATCTCAGGATGTAGAGTTTCCTGTAAACAACTTCATCTCAGGATGTAGAGTTTCCTGTAAGCAACTTCATCTCAGGATGTAGAGTTTCCTGTAAACAACTTCATCTCAGGATGTAGAGTTTCCTGTAAACAACTTCATCTCAGGATGTAGAGTTTCCTGTAAACAACTTCATCTCAGGATGTAGAGTTTCCTGTAAACAACTTCATCTCAGGATGTAGAGTTTCCTGTAAGCAACTTCATCTCAGGATGTAGAGTTTCCTGTAAACAACTTCATCTCAGGATGTAGAGTTTCCTGTAAGCAACTTCATCTCAGGATGTAGAGTTTCCTGTAAACAACTTCATCTCAGGATGTAGAGTTTCCTGTAAACAACTTCATCTCAGGATGTAGAGTTTCCTGTAAGCAACTTCATCTCAGGATGTAGAGTTTCCTGTAAGCAACTTCATCTCAGGATGTAGAGTTTCCTGTAAACAACTTCATCTCAGGATGTAGAGTTTCCTGTAAACAACTTCATCTCAGGATGTAGAGTTTCCTGTAAACAACTTCATCTCAGGATGTAGAGTTTCCTGTAAGCAACTTCATCTCAGGATGTAGAGTTTCCTGTAAGCAACTTCATCTCAGGATGTAGAGTTTCCTGTAAACAACTTCATCTCAGGATGTAGAGTTTCCTGTAAACAACTTCATCTCAGGATGTAGAGTTTCCTGTAAACAACATCATCTCAGGATGTAGAGTTTCCTGTAAACAACTTCATCTCAGGATGTAGAGTTTCCTGTAAGCAACTTCATCTCAGGATGTAGAGTTTCCTGTAAACAACTTCATCTCAGGATGTAGAGTTTCCTGTAAACAACTTCATCTCAGGATGTAGAGTTTCCTGTAAACAACTTCATCTCAGGATGTAGAGTTTCCTGTAAGCAACTTCATCTCAGGATGTAGAGTTTCCTGTAAGCAACTTCATCTCAGGATGTAGAGTTTCCTGTAAGCAACTTCATCTCAGGATGTAGAGTTTCCTGTAAACAACTTCATCTCAGGATGTAGAGTTTCCTGTAAACAACTTCATCTCAGGATGTAGAGTTTCCTGTAAGCAACTTCATCTCAGGATGTAGAGTTTCCTGTAAGCAACTTCATCTCAGGATGTAGAGTTTCCTGTAAACAACTTCATCTCAGGATGTAGAGTTTCCTGTAAACAACTTCATCTCAGGATGTAGAGTTTCCTGTAAACAACATCATCTCAGGATGTAGAGTTTCCTGTAAACAACTTCATCTCAGGATGTAGAGTTTCCTGTAAGCAACTTCATCTCAGGATGTAGAGTTTCCTGTAAACAACTTCATCTCAGGATGTAGAGTTTCCTGTAAACAACTTCATCTCAGGATGTAGAGTTTCCTGTAAGCAACTTCATCTCAGGATGTAGAGTTTCCTGTAAGCAACTTCATCTCAGGATGTAGAGTTTCCTGTAAACAACTTCATCTCAGGATGTAGAGTTTCCTGTAAACAACTTCATCTCAGGATGTAGAGTTTCCTGTAAACAACTTCATCTCAGGATGTAGAGTTTCCTGTAAACAACTTCATCTCAGGATGTAGAGTTTCCTGTAAACAACATCATCTCAGGATGTAGAGTTTCCTGTAAACAACTTCATCTCAGGATGTAGAGTTTCCTGTAAGCAACTTCATCTCAGGATGTAGAGTTTCCTGTAAGCAACTTCATCTCAGGATGTAGAGTTTCCTGTAAGCAACTTCATCTCAGGATGTAGAGTTTCCTGTAAGCAGTATGTTACATTCCTTTTCTTTTAGCCATGTAAAGACTGATCTTTATTTTAAAAATCTGCTAAACCGTTGCAATTATAACAATTATACAATTATAATTTCACCCCTTACCATAACTAGATACTATTCTCAGTCTAAATTGACCATAATTAGTGCCTGTAAAGTTACTGCCATCAGGGTTATTATGACGGTCAAAAATAGAGCTTTCAAATGTCTGATATTTACAATTAAAGAAATACGTTCCAGCAATATTTGTTTTATTCCCTTGCCTGTTTGCCTGTGAGCCAATGCCACAGATTTGAGAAAATTGAGACAAGATATTATGTGTGTAGTAAATCTGAGTAGGTTGATGTGTATGATATTGGATGTGATTTAGTGAGAGTGTGTACGATGGCTGTATAAGAGTAAGACTATAATGTGTGTAGTAAATCTGAGTAGGTTGATGTGTATGATATTGGATGTGATTTAGTGAGAGTGTGTACGATGGCTGTATAAGAGTAAGACTATAATGTGTGTAGTAAATCTGAGTAGGTTGATGTGTATGATATTGGATGTGATTTAGTGAGAGTGTGTACGATGGCTGTATAAGAGTAAGACTATAATGTGTGTAGTAAATCTGAGTAGGTTGATGTGTATGATATTGGATGTGATTTAGTGAGAGTGTGTACGATGGCTGTATAAGAGTAAGACTATAATGTGTGTAGTAAATCTGAGTAGGTTGATGTGTATGATATTGGATGTGATTTAGTGAGAGTGTGTACGATGGCTGTATAAGAGTAAGACTATAATGTGTGTAGTAAATCTGAGTAGGTTGATGTGTATGATATTGGATGTGATTTAGTGAGAGTGTGTACGTTGTCGTCTGTATAAAAGTAAGACTATAATAACTCTGCCAATTTGCATGGTTGAGTGTATGTGTGTAACATGTAGAGCGTATTGCCTTGATATTCATGATGATAATTGTAATCCATATCGTATCACCATCATAGTTGCATCATAATTACCTTTAACATCATTGAAAAACACATCCCAGCATTTCCATAGCAATTGACGTTTCACCTGATCATGAAAGAGACCTTTCAAAGTTCTTGAAATTTTCCAGTTTCACTGACATTCATGTCTTAAAGTAATGATGGACTGTTTTTTCTCTTTGCTAATTTGAGCTTTTCTTGCCATAATATGGACTTGGTCTTTTACTAAATAGGGCTATCTTCTGTATAACACCTGTACCTTGTCACAACATGACAGATTTTCTTTTTTAACACATTAACTTAAGGCACACCTGTTAATTGAAATGCATTCCATGTGACTACCTCATGAAGCTGGTTGAGAGAATGCCAAGAGTGTGCAACGCTGTCATCAAGTCAAAGGCTACTTTGATGAATCTCAAATACAAAATAATATTTTGATTTGTTGAGCACCTTTTTGGTAACTAACTACATAACATTTTTTTTTAACCTTTTATTTAACAAGTCACGTTGAAGGGAAGTCTGTTCAGAACGTATTATTATTTACAATGACAATGTCTACCCCGGCCAAACCTGGCTACCCCGGCCAAACCTGGCTACCCCGGCCAAACCTGGCTACCCTGGGCCAATTGTGCGCCACCCTATTGGACTCCCAAACAGGGCCGGATGTGATAAATGATTCCATATTATTTCATAGTTTTGATGTTTTCACTGTTATTAATTAACACGGTAGGAAATAATACAAATAAATAAGAGCTCTTGAATGAGTAGGTGTGTCCAAACTTTTGATTGGTTGTGTGTGTGTGTGTGTGTGTGTGTGTGTGTGTGTGTGTGTGTGTGTGTGTGTGTGTGTGTGTGTGTGTGTGTATATATAGATATATCTTTATATATACACAATACCCAATTATGACAATTTTGGCAAAATTATTCTAACAAAACTACAATATCTTATTTAAATAAGTATTCAGACCCTTTGCTATGAGACTCGAAATTGAACTCAGGTGCATCCTGTTTCCATTGATCATCATTGAGATGTTTCTCCAACTTGACTGGAGTCCACCTGTGGTAAATTCAATTGATTGGACATGACTTGGAAAGGCACACACCTGTCTATATAAGATCCCACAGTTGACAGTGCACGTCAGAGCAAAAACCAAACCATGAGGTTGAAGGAATTGTCCGTAGAACTCTGAGACAGGATTGTGTTGAGGCACAGATCTGGGGAATGGTACCAAAACTTTTCTGAAGCATTGAAGGTCCCCAAGAACACAGTGGCCTCCATCATCAAGTTCGGAACCACCAAGACTCGTCCTAGAGCTGGCTGCCCCGGCTGGACGCTGGAAACCCTCCCTGTCCCTGTCGTCTGGGCTCGAAACCTCTATACCGCCTGGTGCACAGCCTGTGGCTCATGCATGGTAAAGCCTGGTTTCCCTGCCTCTCACTGCCTTCCCTCCCTGTCCCTGTCGTCTGGGCTCGAAACCTCTATACCGCCTGGTGCACAGCCTGTGGCTCATGCATGGTAAAGCCTGGACATCTCAGGTTTCTGCTTCCACACACGGCAAGGCGGGGTGGGTCACGTAGGCAACGAGTGCCTGTGTCCTCAAACATCCTGTCATGTCCTGATCCCTGGTAACCCAGTGCAGAGCATGCTGGTCCTGGATCATGTTATCCCTGGGACAGCTCTTCACAAGGCTATCCCAGGTATCACACCAGTGATACAGAGAGAGGAAGCCACTTGACCAGTTTGAGCCCAAGGCTAGGGCTGGATGAGCAGACTCAGATCTATGGCCAGGAAAAGCTTTGTTTAGTCAAAGTAGTGGACCAACTGTCTTCATGTATGTAAATAAGGTGTTACCTACACTGGGGCCTTTTTTTAGGTCTCTGCAGAAACTCATGTCATATTCCCTTCTATGTCTTACTCCTGGCATGTGTCCCAAATGGCACCCTATTCCCTATGGGCCCTGGTCAAAAGTAGTGCACTATGTAGGGTATATGACACCATTGAGGACAGTGTCCATGAAGCCTACAAGTCCTACCTTGTCGGGAGTGTCAATAGGTAATTTTCTCCCTCCTGCTGCTTGGCTTGTCTCTGCATATTCACAACACCTGTCCTCCAGAGTTATGTCTAGCTTCTCTCGATAGCAAACACACAGTCCCCTCCCCTCCCAGGTGTCCTAGCGGTTAGAGAGATGGGCCAGGTGTCCTAGAGGTTAGAGAGATGGGCCAGGTGTCCTAGATGTTAGAGAGGTGGGCCAGGTGTCCTAGCGGTTAGAGAGGTGGGCCAGATATCCTAGAGGTTAGAGAGGTGGGCCAGCAGCCAGGTGTCCTAGAGGTTAGAGAGGTGGGCCAGCAGCCAGGTGTCCTAGAGGTTAGAGAGGTGGGCCAGGTGTCCTAGAGGTTAGAGAGGTGGGCCAGGTGTCCTAGAGGTTAGAGAGGTGGGCCAGGTGTCCTAGAGGTTAGAGAGGTGGGCCAGGTGTCCTAGAGGTTAGAGAGGTGGGCCAGGTGTCCTAGAGGTTAGAGAGGTGGGCCAGGTGTCCTAGAGGTTAGAGGGGTGGGCCAGGTGTCCTAGAGGTTAGAGAGGTGGGCCAGGTGTCCTAGAGGTTAGAGAGGTGGGCCAGGTGTCCTAGAGGTTAGAGAGGTGGGCCAGGTGTCCTAGAGGTTAGAGAGGTGGGCCAGGTGTCCTAGAGGTTAGAGAGGTGGGCCAGGTGTCCTAGAGGTTAGAGAGGTGGGCCAGGTGTCCTAGAGGTTAGAGAGGTGGGCTAGGTGTCCTAGAGGTTAGAGAGGTGGGCCAGGTGTCCTAGAGGTTAGAGAGGTGGGCCAGGTGTCCTAGAGGTTAGAGAGGTGGGCCAGGTGTCCTAGAGGTTAGAGAGGTGGGCCAGGTGTCCTAGAGGTTAGAGAGGTGGGCCAGGTGTCCTAGAGGTTAGAGAGGTGGGCCAGGTGTCCTAGAGGTTAGAGAGGTGGGCCAGGTGTCCTAGAGGTTAGAGAGGTGGGCCAGGTGTCCTAGAGGTTAGAGAGGTGGGCCAGGTGTCCTAGAGGTTTCTACCTTCTTAACAACACTATCAACAAGGCAGGTTTTACAGGCCCTAGTTTCTACCTTCTTAACAACACTATTAACAAGGCAGGTTTTACAGGCCCTAGTTTCTACCTTCTTAACAACACTATTAACAAGGCAGGTTTTACAGGCCCTAGTTTCTACCTTCTTAACGACACTATCAACAAGGCAGGTCCGACAGGTCCTAGTTTCTACCTTCTTAACGACACTATCAACAAGGCAGGTCCTACAGGCCCTAGTTTCTACCTTCTTAACAACTCTATCAACAATTCAGGTCCGACAGGCCCTAGTTTCTACCTTCTTAACAACTCTATCAACAAGGCAGGTCCTACAGGCCCTAGTTTCTACCTTCTTAACAACTCTATCAACAATTCAGGTCCGACAGGCCCTAGTTTCTACCTTCTTAACAACACTATCAACAAGGCAGGTCCTACAGGCCCTAGTTTCTACCTTCTTAACAACTCTATCAACAATTCAGGTCCTACAGGCCCTAGTTTCTACCTTCTTAACAACTCTATCAACAAGGCAGGTCCTAGTTTCTACCTTCTTAACAACACTATCAACAAGGCAGGTCCGACAGGCCCTAGTTTCTACCTTCTTAACCACTCTATCAACAAGGCAGGTCCTACAGGCCCTAGTTATGTCGTGTTGTCAGGTGCCACAAAAAAGGACTTAGGAAAATTGCAATTGTCTCAGAACAGGGCGGCACCACTGGCCATCGGATGTACACAGAGAGTTAATATTAATAATATGCATGCCAATCTCTCCTGGCTCAAAGTGGAGGAGAGATTGACTTCATCACTACTTGTATTTGTGAGAAGTGTTGACATGTTGAATGCACCGAGCTGTCTGTTTGAACTACTAGTAAACAGCTCCGACACCCATGCATACCCCACAAGACATGCCACCAGAGGTCTCCTCACAGTCCCCAAGTCCAGAACAGACTATGGGAGGTGCACAGTACTACATAGAGCCATGACTACATGGAACTCTCTTCCACAGTACTACATAGAGCCATGACTACATGGAACTCTCTTCCACAGTACTACATAGAGCCATGACTACATGGAACTCTATTCCACAGTACTACATAGAGCCATGACTACATGGAACTCTATTCCACAGTACTACATAGAGCCATGACTACATGGAACTCTATTCCACATCAGGTAACTGATGCGGCAGTAGAATCCTGCACTGTGATAGTCTCAGAGGTCCGTTAAAAGCGCAGAGAGCATCATGAAGAACAAGGAACACACCAGGCAGGTCCGAGATACTGTTATGAAGAAGTTTAAAGCCGGGTTTGGATACAAAAAGATTTCCCAAGCTTTAAACATCCCAAGGAGCACTGTGCAAGCGATAATATTGAAATGGAAGGAGTATCAGACCACTGCAAATCTACCAAGACCTGGCCGTCCCTCTAAACTTTCAGCTCATACAAGGAGAAGACTGATCAGAGATGCAGCCAAGAGGCCCATGATCACTCTGGATGAACTGCAGAGATCTACAGCTGAGGTGGGAGACTCTGTCCATAGGACAACAATCAGTCGTATATTGCACAAATCTGGCCTTTATGGAAGAGTGGCAAGAAGAAAGCCATTTCTTAAAGATATCCATAAAAAGTGTTGTTTAAAGTTTGCCACAAGCCACCTGGGAGACACACCAAACATGTGGAAGAAGGTGCTCTGGTCAGATGAAACCAAAATTGAACTTTTTGGCAACAATGCAAAACGTTATGTTTGGCGTAAAAGCAACACAGCTCATCACCCTGAAGACACCATCCCCACTGTCAAACATGGTGGTGGCAGCATCATGGAGCACCATTCTGGAAGAAAACCTGATGGAGTCTGCAAAAGACCTGAGACTGGGACGGAGATTTGTCTTCCAACAAGACAATGATCCAAAACATAAAGCAAAATCTACAATGGAATGGTTCAAAAATAAACATATCCAGGTGTTAGAATGGCCAAGTCAAAGTCCAGACCTGAATCCAATCGAGAATCTGTGGAAAGAACTGAAAACTGCTGTTCACAAATGCTCTCCATCCAACCTCACTGAGCTCGAGCTGTTTTGCAAGGAGGAATGGGAAAAAATTTCAGTCTCACGATGTGCAAAACTGATAGAGACATACCCCAAGCGACTTACAGCTGTAATCGCAGCAAAAGGTGGCACTACAAAGTATTAACTTAAGGGGGCTGAATAATTTTGCACGCCCAATTTTTCAGTTTTTGATTTGTTAAAAAAGTTTGAAATATCCAATAAATGTTGTTCCACTTCATGATTGTGTCCCACTTGTTGTTGATTCTTCACAAAAAAAAAACAGTTTTATATCTTTATGTTTGAAGCCTGAAATGTGTCAAAAGGTCGCAAAGTTCAGGGGGGCCGAATACTTTCACAAGGCACTGTAGCTGGTCAGTGGTAATATAGCTGGTCAGTGGTAATATAGCTGGTCTGTGGTAATATAGCTGGTCTGTGGTAATATAGCTGGTCTGTGGTAATATAGCTGGTCAGTGGTAATATAGCTGGTCAGTGGTAATAGCTGGTGGTAATATAGCTGGTCAGTGGTAATATAGCTGGTCAGTGGTAATAGCTGGTGGTAATATAGCTGGTCTGTGGTAATATAGCTGGTCAGTGGGAATATAGCTGGTCAGTGGTAATATAGCTGGTTGTAGTAATATAGCTGGTCAGTGGTAATATAGCTGGTCAGTGGTAATATAGCTGGTCAGTGGTAATATAGCTGGTCAGTGGGAATATAGCTGGTTGTAGTAATATAGCTGGTCAGTGGTAATATAGCTGGTCAGTGGTAATATAGCTGGTCAGTGGTAATATAGCTGGTCAGTGGGAATATAGCTGGTCAGTGGGAATATAGCTGGTCAGTGGTAATATAGCTGGTCTGTGGTAATATAGCTGGTCAGTGGTAATATAGCTGGTCGGTGGTAATTTAGCTGATCAGTCATGCTTTAGCCAGGCTGGACTATAGAATGAGTAAAAATACTGAAAAACATCCAATATATATTGGTTGAGCAGAAACAAACTTTTGCTGAGCCTTTTCTGTCTGGAGTGAAGCTTGGAATTCAATTTTCCCTAAATGGCACAAATTGTACTACTACAATCTGTACTTGTTGAATTTTCCCAAAGGGAAACAATAGCCGCAGGCAGAACAGTTGAAACGGCATCAGCAACTCAAGGTAGCACCACGGTGGAGGGAGAGAGAACTGCAGTTCAAACAGGACATCAGATAAGACAGGAGAATTTCACCAGACAGGACAGAGTGAACCTAGCCCCCTGGCACATAGACTGTTGCAGCATCGATACTGGAGGCTGAGACAGGCAGGATGTAACCCCACCCTCCACACCACTAGAGGGATATCAACAGACCACCAACTTACTACCCTGAGACCAGGCTGAGTACAGCCCCCACACCACTAGAGGGATATCAACAGACCACCAACTTACTACCCTGAGACCAGGCTGAGTTCAGCCCACACACCACTAGAGGGATATCAACAGACCACCAACTTACTACCCTGAGACCAGGCTGAGTTCAGCCCACACACCACTAGAGGGATATCAACAGACCACCAACTTACTACCCTGAGACCAGGCTGAGTACAGCCCCCACACCACTAGAGGGATATCAACAGACCACCAACTTACTACCCTGAGACCAGGCTGAGTACAGCCCCCACACCACTAGAGGGATATCAACAGACCACCAACATACTACCCTGAGACCAGGCTGAGTACAGCCCCCACACCACTAGAGGGATATCAACAGACCACCAACTTACTACCCTGAGACCAGGCTGAGTACAGCCCACACACCACTAGAGGGATATCAACAGACCACCAACTTACTACCCTGAGACCAGGCTGAGTACAGCCCACACACCACTAGAGGGATATCAACAGACCACCAACTTACTACCCTGAGACCAGGCTGAGTACAGCCCACACACCACTAGAGGGATATCAACAGATCACCAACTTACTACCCTGAGACCAGGCTGAGTACAGCCCACACACCACTAGAGGGATATCAACAGACCACCAACTTACTACCCTGAGACCAGGCTGAGTTCAGCCCACACACCACTAGAGGGATATCAACAGACCACCAACTTACTACCCTGAGACCAGGCTGAGTACAGCCCACACACCACTAGAGGGATATCAACAGACCACCAACTTACTACCCTGAGAACAGGCTGAGTACAGCCCCCACACCACTAGAGGGATATCAACAGACCACCAACTTACTACCCTGAGACCAGGCTGAGTACAGCCCCCACACCACTAGAGGGATATCAACAGACCACATAACTTTAGTGATTTGATTTGCGTTCCTGAACATTTCTGCTCTCCCAAACCCAAAACAAAAGCTGTTTAAAGAACCAACGCCCAACTTCCCATCCCCCCCTGATCATACTGTGTTTTAAAGAGCCAACGCCCAACTTCCCATCCCCCTGATCATACTGTGTTTTAAAGAACCAACGCCCAACTTCCCATCCCCCTGATCATACTGTGTTTTAAAGAACCAACGCCCAACTTCCCATCCCCCCGATCATACTGTGTTTTAAAGAACCAACGCCCAACTTCCCATCCCCCGATCATACTGTGTTTTAAAGAACCAACGCCCAACTTCCCATCCCCCTGATCATACTGTGTTTTAAAGAACCAACGCCCAACTTCCCATCCCCCTGATCATACTGTGTTTTAAAGAGACAACGCCCAACTTCCCATCCCCCTGATCATACTGTGTTTTAAAGAGCCAACGCCCAACTTCCCATCCTCCCCTGATCATACTGTGTTTTAAAGAGCCAACGCCCAACTTCCCATCCCCCCCTCATCATACTGTGTTTTAAAGAGCCAACGCCCAACTTCCCATCCCCCCCTGATCATACTGTGTTTTATGTTCATAATGAATCAAACACATGACAATCAAACTCTTTACAGGACTGGATGTATTTGTAAACAGTGTCTATGTTTATATGACTTCTTTATATATCTAGTGGATAAAATCTACCAATAACATGTTGTGTTTGTGATTCAGTTCACTAGAATATGAGTATCAGTGAAACCATCTGAAACCAGGTCTCTTTTAGAAGCCACAGCGTTAATAATGAAGAGCTCATTTCCATTGTGTGTCTCTGTGTTACATTTGAGATATTACACAGCTGCAGAAATATAGTGTTTAAAAACATATTAACAGATTACTGTGAATTAATATAATGATTATTCATATTTATTATTACCTGTTATTTTACTGTTTTAATGCTCATGATTTGAAATTGTACTTGATTACTATTTCAATAACAATTATCAATAATTCTGAACATTAATTCAGTCACCTCTGGTCAAGAAAAAGTTGTTTCCTAGTTATTAATACATTCATTGTCAAATTCATCAATCAGGTACTGCAATTCTCAATTATTCCATAAGGTTGCAGCAGTCAGGTACTGCAATTCTCAATTATTCCATAAGGTTGCAGCAGTCAGGTACTGCAATTCTCAATTATTCCATAAGGTTGCAGCAGTCAGGTACTGCAATTCTCAATTATTCCATAAGGTTGCAGCACAATCACAAATGACATTTTCTGACGTTTCCTTGAGATTGACCTGTGGCTGTGCTATCTAGTGGAAATCAAATTTCAGACGCTTGCTACTGACAATCGACTGCTGATTAGGCTTGAGCGGTACACCTCATAAACCGAATACCGAAGTATTTGGAAAAAGCCACTGGAGGGTTTTTCCAATATCGTCAATACCGTTGAAACTATTTATTTAGACGTTTTTTTTCATACATTTGAATATTTGCAGCTACTTTTTAAGTAAATACCTGCAGTCGACTTGTGCAATCAGTCATTTAATCTGTCACGTTATGAAGCTTACAGTAGTCCCCAGTCACATGTCATGTGGTGTTTGTTTACAAGCACACAATGAGGAGAGACTAGGGCCTTGAGTCACTCACTGTTGTGCAGCAGGTGATCTAGTTACAGTAGTCCCCAGTCACATGTCATGTGGTGTTTGTTTACAAGCACACAATGAGGAGAGACTAGGGCCTTGAGTCACTCACTGTTGTGCAGCAGGTGATCTAGTTACAGTAGTCCCCAGTCACATGTCATGTGGTGTTTGTTTACAAGCACACAATGAGGAGAGACTAGGGCCTTGAGTCACTCACTGTTGTGCAGCATGCAGCAGGTGATCTAGTTTCAGTAGGGAATTCGCATCTAAATGTTTCCATGCTCTTATAACTATTAAGTTACCTGTGTAAAATGGGCCAAATGCTCTACAGTTGTGCATTTGGTTTACTAATTTATTAGCTAGTTATCTATCTAGCTAAGTGGTTAGCTTCTTCCAAAATCAAGCATTTGCTTGGTAACTGCAGAGAATCCCCTCCTGGATCAAGAGCCTTGCTGGCCAATATTTGTTTTGTCCATGCAGCAAACTGTGAGTTGCATTTTTTAGTTACTTGTAGACTTGTATGGTTTAGGTCAGAAACTGTACAAACGGTTCGCAAATGCGCTCATTAGCATGTAGTTAGCATTCTCTATGGGATTTTACATATACAGGTGTCTTTTATACAGGTAACGAGTTCAAACAGGTGTAGTTAATACAGGTAATGAGTGGAGAACAGGAGGGCTTCTTAAAGAAAAACTAACAGGTCTGTGAGAGCCGGAATTCTTACTGGTTGGTAGGTGATCAAATACTGATGTCATGCAATAGAATGCAAATTAATTACTTAAATATCATACAATGTGATTTTCTGGATTTTTGTTTTAGATTCCGCCTCTCACAGTTGAAGTGTACCCATGATAAAAATTACAGAACTCTACATGCTTTGTAAGTAGGAAAACCTGCAAAATCGGCAGTGTATCAAATACTTGTTCTCCCCACTGTACTTGTTAACATTGCTAACCTTCAGATTACAGAGTATCAGTGGGGTTTGAAAACAGAGCCCCTTGTTCAGTACCGGTAGAATATCTGGGTATGTCACAAGGTCGGTATGATCATCTGGATACCGCCCAAGCCTAGTTCTGATCTCATTTCCATATTTCACTAGATATATCAATAACATTTAAATGGCATGCCATTGCCCAAAAAATCGAAATCAAAAGACAAAAAAAATGAAAAAGCAATCTTGATGCATGCAAGATTCACCCTCTTGAAGAAAGAGTCACGAGTCAAGGAAGTAAATCCTCTACGGAATATAGCTGGTCAGTGGTAATATAGCGGGTCTGTGGTAATATAGCTGGTGGTAATATAGCTGGTCAGTGGTAATATAGCTGGTGGTAATATAGCTGGTGGTAATATAGCTGGTCAGTGGTAATATAGCTGGTCAGTTGTAATATAGCTGGTGGTAATATAGCTGGTCAGTGGTAATATAGCTGGTCAGTTGTAATATAGCTGGTGGTAATATAGCTGGTCAGTGGTAATATAGCTGGTGGTAATATAGCTGGTGGTAATATAGCGGGTCAGTGGTAATATAGCTGGTGGTAATATAGCTGGTCAGTGGTAATATAGCTGGTGGTAATATAGCTGGTCAGTGGTAATATAGCTGGTCAGTTGTAATATAGCTGGTGGTAATATAGCTGGTCTGTGGTAATATAGCTGGTCTGTGGTAATATAGCTGGTCAGTGGTAATATAGCTGGTGGTAATATAGCTGGTCAGTGGTAATATAGCGGGTCTGTGGTAATATAGCGGGTCAGTGGTAATATAGCTGCTGGTAATATAGCTGGTCAGTGGTAATATAGCTGGTCTGTGGTAATATAGCAGGTCTGTGGTAATATAGCGGGTCAGTGGTAATATAGCGGGTCAGTGGTAATATAGCCGGTCAGTGGTAATATAGCTGGTCTGTGGTAATATAGCTGGTGGTAATATAGCTGGTCTGTGGTAATATAGCGGGTCTGTGGTAATATAGTGGGTCAGTGGTAATATAGCTGGTCAGTGGTAATATAGCGGGTCTGTGGTAATATAGCTGGTCAGTGGTAATATAGCTGGTCAGTGGTAATATAGCTGGTCAGTGGTACTATAGCTGGTCAGTGGTAATATAGCTGGTCTGTGGTAATATAGCTGGTCTGTGGTAATATAGCTGGTCAGTGGTAATATAGCGGGTCAGTGGTAATATAGCTGCTGGTAATATAGCTGGTCAGTGGTAATATAGCTGGTCTGTGGTAATATAGCTGGTCTGTGGTAATATAGCGGGTCAGTGGTAATATAGCTGGTCAGTGGTAATATAGCTGGTGGTAATATAGCTGGTCAGTGGTAATATAGCTGGTGGTAATATAGCTGGTCAGTGGTAATATAGCTGGTCAGTGGTAATATAGCTGGTCAGTGGTAATATAGCTGGTGGTAATATAGCTGGTAAGTGGTAATATAGCTGGTGGTAATATAGCTGGTCAGTGGTAATATAGCTGGTCTGTGGTAATATAGCGGGTCTGTGGTAATATAGCGGGTCAGTGGTAATATAGCGGGTCAGTGGTAATATAGCTGGTCAGTGGTAATATAGCTGGTCTGTGGTAATATAGCTGGTGGTAATATAGCTGGTCTGTGGTAATATAGCGGGTCTGTGGTAATATAGTGGGTCAGTGGTAATATAGCTGGTCAGTGGTAATATAGCGGGTCTGTGGTAATATAGCTGGTCAGTGGTAATATAGCTGGTGGTAATATAGCTGGTCAGTTGTAATATAGCTGGTGGTAATATAGCTGGTCAGTGGTAATATAGCTGGTCAGTGGTAATATAGCTGGTGGTAATATAGCTGGTCAGTGGTAATATAGCTGGTCTGTGGTAATATAGCGGGTCAGTGGTAATATAGCTGGTCAGTGGTAATATAGCTGGTGGTAATATAGCTGGTCTGTGGTAATATAGCGGGTCTGTGGTAATATAGTGGGTCAGTGGTAATATAGCTGGTCAGTGGTAATATAGCTGGTGGTAATATAGCTGGTCTGTGGTAATATAGCGGGTCTGTGGTAATATAGTGGGTCAGTGGTAATATAGCTGGTCAGTGGTAATATAGCTGGTCTGTGGTAATATAGCTGGTGGTAATATAGCTGGTGGTAATATAGCGGGTGGTAATATAGCTGGTCAGTGGTAATATAGCTGGTCAGTGGTAATATAGCTGGTCAGTGGTAATATAGCAGGTCTGTGGTAATATAGCGGGTCTGTGGTAATATAGCTGGTGGTAATATAGCTGGTCTGTGGTAATATAGCTGGTCTGTGGTAATATAGCTGGTCTGTGGTAATATAGCTGGTCTGTGGTAATATAGCTGGTCTGTGGTAATATAGCTGGTCTGTGGTAATATAGCTGGTCAGTGGTAATATAGCTGGTCAGTGGTAATATAGCTGGTCTGTGGTAATATAGCTGGTCAGTGGTAATATAGCTGGTCTGTGGTAATATAGTTTGTCATTGGTAATATAGCTGGTCGGTGGTAATTTAGCTGGTGGTAAGATAGCTGGTCAGTGGTAATATAGCTGGTCTGTGGTAATATAGCGGGTCAGTGGTAATATAGCTGGTGGTAATATAGCTGGTCAGTGGTAACATAGCTGGTGGTAATATAGCTGGTCTGTGGTAATATAGCGGGTCTGTGGTAATATAGCGGGTCAGTGGTAATATAGCTGGTCAGTGGTAATATAGCTGGTGGTAATATAGCTGGTCAGTGGTAATATAGCTGGTCTGTGGTAATATAGCTGGTCTGTGGTAATATAGCTGGTCTGTGGTAATATAGCTGGTGGTAATATAGCTGGTCAGTGGTAATATAGCTGGTCAGTGGTACTATAGCTGGTCTGTGGTACTATAGCTGGTCTGTGGTAATATAGCTGGTCAGTGGTAATCAGTGGTATAGCTGGTCTGTGGTAATATAGCTGGTCTGTGGTAATATAGCGGGTCTGTGGTAATATGGTCAGGTCTGTGGTAATATAGCTGGTCAGTGGTAATATAGCTGGTCTGTGGTAATATAGCTCTGTGGTCTGTGGTAATATAGCGGGTCAGTGGTAATATAGCGGGTCAGTGGTAATGCTGGTCTGTATATAGCTGGTCAGTGGTAATATAGCTGGTCTGTGGTAATATAGCTGGTCTGTGCTGGTAATATAGCTGGTCTGTGGTAATATAGCTGGTCTGTGGTAATATAGCTGGTGGTAATATAGCTGGTCAGTGGTAATATAGCTGGTGGTAATATAGCTGGTCAGTGGTAATATAGCGGGTCTGTGGTAATATAGCGGGTCAGTGGTAATATAGCTGGTGGTAATATAGCTGGTCAGTGGTAATATAGCTGGTGGTAATATAGCTGGTCTGTGGTAATATAGCTGGTCAGTGGTACTATAGCTGGTCTGTGGTAATATAGCTGGTCAGTGGTAATATAGCTGGTCAGTGGTACTATAGCTGGTCTGTGGTAATATAGCTGGTCAGTGGTAATATAGCTGGTCAGTGGTAATATAGCTGGTCTATGGTAATATAGCGGGTCTGTGGTAATATAGCGGGTCTGTGGTAATATAGCTGGTCAGTGGTAATATAGCTGGTCTGTGGTAATATAGCTGGTCTGTGGTAATATAGCTGGTCTGTGGTAATATAGCTGGTCTGTGGTAATATAGCTGGTCTGTGGTAATATAGCTGGTGGTAATATAGCTGGTCAGTGGTAATATAGCTGGTCAGTGGTACTATAGCTGGTCTGTGGTAATATAGCTGGTCAGTGGTAATATAGCTGGTCTGTTGTAATATAGCTGGTCAGTGGTAATATAGCTGGTCTGTGGTAATATAGCAGGTCTGTGGTAATATAGCGGGTCTGTGGTAATATAGCTGGTCTGTGGTAATATAGCTGGTCAGTGGTAATATAGCTGGTGGTAATATAGCTGGTCTGTGGTAATATAGCGGGTCTGTGGTAATATAGCGGGTCAGTGGTAATATAGCTGGTCTGTGGTAATATAGCTGGTCTGTGGTAATATAGCTGGTCTGTGGTAATATAGCTGGTCAGTGGTAATATAGCTGGTCAGTGGTAATATAGCTGGTCTGTGGTAATATAGCTGGTCTGTGGTAATATAGCTGGTCTGTGGTCATATAGCTGGTCTGTGGTAATATAGCTGGTCTGTGGTAATATAGCTGGTCAGTGGTAATATAGCTGGTCTGTGGTAATATAGCTGGTCAGTGGTAATATAGCTGGTCTGTGGTAATATAGCTGGTCAGTGGTACTATAGCTGGTCAGTGGGAATATAGCTGGTCAGTGGGAATATAGCTGGTCAGTGGGAATATAGCTGGTCTGTGGTAATATAGCTGGTCTGTGGTAATATAGCTGGTCTGTGGTAATATAGCTGGTCTGTGGTAATATAGCTGGTGGTAATATAGCTGGTCTGTGGTAATATAGCTGGTGTGTGGTAATATAGCTGGTCTGTGGTAATATAGCTGGTCTGTGGTAATATAGCTGGTCTGTGGTAATATAGCTGGTCAGTGGTAATATAGCTGGTGGTAATATAGCTGGTCTGTGGTAATATAGCGGGTCTGTGGTAATATAGCGGGTCAGTGGTAATATAGCTGGTCTGTGGTAATATAGCTGGTCTGTGGTAATATAGCTGGTCTGTGGTAATATAGCTGGTCAGTGGTAATATAGCTGGTCAGTGGTAATATAGCTGGTCTGTGGTAATATAGCTGGTCTGTGGTAATATAGCTGGTCTGTGGTAATATAGCTGGTCTGTGGTAATATAGCTGGTCAGTGGTAATATAGCTGGTCTGTGGTAATATAGCTGGTCAGTGGTAATATAGCTGGTCTGTGGTAATATAGCTGGTCAGTGGTACTATAGCTGGTCAGTGGGAATATAGCTGGTCAGTGGGAATATAGCTGGTCAGTGGGAATATAGCTGGTCTGTGGTAATATAGCTGGTCTGTGGTAATATAGCTGGTCTGTGGTAATATAGCTGGTCTGTGGTAATATAGCTGGTCTGTGGTAATATAGCTGGTCTGTGGTAATATAGCTGGTCAGTGGTACTATAGCTGGTCAGTGGGAATATAGCTGGTCAGTGGGAATATTACTGGTCTGTGGTAATATTGCTGGTCAGTGGTAATATAGCTGGTCTGTGGTAATATAGCTGGTCAGTGGTACTATAGCTGGTCAGTGGGAATATAGCTGGTCAGTGGGAATATAGCTGGTCAGTGGGAATATTACTGGTCTGTGGTAATATTGCTGGTCAGTGGTAATATAGCTGGTCTGTGGTAATATAGCTGGTGGTAATATAGCTGGTCTGTGGTAATATAGCGGGTCTGTGGTAATATAGCTGGTCAGTGGGAATATAGCTGGTCTGTGGTAATATAGCTGGTCTGTGGTAATATAGCTGGTCTGTGGTAATATAGTTTGTCATTGGTAATATAGCTGGTCGGTGGTAATTTAGCTGGTGGTAAGATAGCTGGTCAGTGGTAATATAGCTGGTCTGTGGTACTATAGCTGGTCAGTGGTACTATAGCTGGTCAGTGGTAATATAGCTGGTCAGTGGTAATATAGCTGGTCGGGAGGCTTGGTTAGGGGCTTGGTTAGGGGTCGGGAGGCTTGATTCGGGGCTTGGTTAGGGGTCTGGAGGCTTGGCTAGGGGTCTGGTTAGGGGTCTGGAGGCTTGGTTAGGGGCTTGGTGAGGGGTCTGGAGGCTTGGTTAGGGGCTTGGTGAGGGTTCTGGAGGCTTGGCTAGGGGCTTGGTGAGGGTCGGGAGGCTTGGTTAGGGGTCGGGAGGCTTGGTTAGGGGTCGGGAGGCTTGGTTACAGTCCTGGTGAGGGGTCGGGAGGCTTGGTTAGAGGCCTGGTGATGGGTCAGGAGTCTTGGCTAGGGGCTTGGTGAGGGGTCTGGAGGCTTGGCTAGGGGTCTGGTGAGGGGTCTGCAGGCTTGGTTAGGGGCTTGGTGAGGGTTCTGGAGGCTTGGTTAGGGGCTTGGTGAGGGGTCTGGAGGCTTGGCTAGGGGCTTGGTGAGGGGTCGGGATGCTTGGTTAGGGGTCGGGAGGCTTGGTTAGGGGTCGGGAGGCTTGGTTAGAGTCCTGGTGAGGGGTCGGGAGGCTTGGTTAGAGGCCTGGTGATGGGTCAGGAGTCTTGGCTAGGGGCTTGGTTAGGGGTCTGGAGGCTTGGCTAGGGGCATGGTGTGGGGTTTGGAGGCTTGGTGAGGGACTTGGCTAGGGGCTTGGTGAGGGGTCTGGAGGCTTGGTTAGGGGCTTGGTGAGGGGTCGGGAGGCTTGGCTAGGGCTCAGGGGACACTGGCTAAAGGCTGTTTCCTCTAATAGGAAGATCGCTGTCATCTAAGGTATTAGCTGTCTAATCTTAGCTGTACCCCCCCCTCCCCCGGGCTGTGGGTTGGGGATGCCATGCACATAGGTTATAGTACAGTGTTACTGCTTCAGCTGCTACCTGTATGCTGTCTGTCTGTGGGAGAGGAGAGAGGTAGAATGAGACTTGCAGGTAGGAGCTCAGTGTTCAGTTAGAAACATAACATTTGATTGTGTTGTTTTGATGGTTGACTGAATTTGTCATGTTTGTTAGTAGTATCTAACTTTGTAAGTACATATCTAACTCTTGCAAGAGTGCAAAGGCAGTTAACCAGCTAGCACATAATGTTTATATGTTAAATAAATTACTAAACTTCATTTTTAAGCCCACGTTTTATCATAATTATTTATAAAAAAATATCTGTCATCTGTATCTTGCAGAGGGGGCACACTGACTTGACCCTGGCAAAGAATACCCCGCCTATTCTCCTTACCCAGCGAGCACAACGTTCTGGGAACCATATGTTTCTTAGATCTTGGTGAGAGTGTGGTCGTCCTATGGTTATTCTACATACAGCCTTCCCACAGCGTTCTGGGAACCATATGTTTCTTAGATCTTGGTGAGAGTGTGGTCGTCCTATGGTTATTCTACATACAGCCTTCCCACAGCGTTCTGGGAACCATATGTTTCTTAGATCTTGGTGAGGGTGTGGTCGTCCTATGGTTATTCTACATACAGCCTTCCCACAGCGTTCTGGGAACCATATGTTTCTTAAATCTTGGTGAGAGTGTGGTCGTCCTATGGTTATTCTACATACAGCCTTCCCACAGCGTTCTGGGAACCATATGTTTCTTAGATCTTGGTGAGAGTGTGGTCGTCCTATGGTTATTCTACATACAGCCTTCCCACAGCGTTCTGGGAACCATATGTTTCTTAGATCTTGGTGAGAGTGTGGTCGTCCTATGGTTATTCTACATACAGCCTTCCCACAGCGTTCTGGGAACCATATGTTTCTTAGATCTTGGTGAGAGTGTGGTCGTCCTATGGTTATTCTACATACAGCCTTCCCACAGCGTTCTGGGAACCATATGTTTCTTAGATCTTGGTGAGAGTGTGGTCGTCCTATGGTTATTCTACATACAGCCTTCCCACAGCGTTCTGGGAACCATATGTTTCTTAGATCTTGGTGAGAGTGTGGTCATCCTATGGTTATTGGGAATGTTCTCAAATAGTTCAGAGAACGTTAAGAAACAACGTTATTCTGTTGGGAATTTCAGTACTTGCAGCATGGCGTTTCCTCATGGTTCTATTTAAAGTCGTGTTCTCAAATTGTTCAGAGAACGTTAAGAACTTTAGTAACATTCTAAGAATGTTATTTAAAAACATTTTATATTCCGTTCTCCGCATCAACAAAACTCTCTCTATCCACCTTCTTCTCTAATTGGCCACACTTGATCTTAATGAGCACAAGTTTCCTTTTGAAATGGGGTGTGTTTTAGTAGACTAAAATGAACAGCCTTGTATGAGATATAAAAACATGGCATGCTAGCTCCATCCTGGTGGCTCAGTGGACTGATTCCATGGATGAAGAACACACCGTTACAGGTTTGAATCTCACTGATGCCGTGACACAGTAAAAAAAAGACGTGTTTGCTTGATCAATGCTTCAGGAAATGAATTTCCATGTGTCCTATCTGTGCTTTGAGTTAAAGGAAGTTATTGAAAAACCTCCAAATAATTTCAATCTCGGGGTGTAAATCGAAACCTCCCAGGAAAACTGTCTAGGAACCAGAGTAAAACATTCTCCGAACCACTCTGTAACCTTAAAATAAACGTTCCCAAACCGGGCCAAATGTTCACTTCTGTTCTCAGAATGTTTAAAAAAACACTGGCTTTATTCCCACAACCAATAGAGTACCACAGTATGAGTCGTAATACCCATAAAACCTAGAGGTCAAACAGAGAAACGGTTCCAATAGTTTTTCCACCATACATGTTAGAAACACCTGAAATAAGGGCCGTGTTTCATGCAGGCTTATCCTGGCGTGCCGTTTTCATAATTTTGTAAAGCTCTGTAGGACAAGGGGACTTTTATTAATATATTTGCCCTTATTTACTCCCCAAAATGAAATTCTAATGTGGCTATCATACAGAACACAAATGCCATGATGCTCTGGACAAGACTGCCGAATCAAGGCAAAGGTAAGAAACTCTGGATGAACTATAATGATTAAACTGGCTATGTTTTTTAGAGTGTTTATTCTGTGAACTGTCTTGTATAAGTTTGAAATTGACACAATACCTGTTAGCAACGGTGTCAGCTAGAGATGACATGCAGGAGCTGGCAGGGATTTGAAGTTTTGCATGTCGTCTACTTTGATGCTGATTTGCATTCTCGAGTCTGAGAGTAAATAGAGCTGAATATATTGATCAAAGTCACCTTGTCCGAGAGATATTTACATGGTAATTAAAACATCACGCCATGGTAAGCCTACTCGAAACACAGCCCTTATTTTACGTTTTTCTCCCTATGGGAAAAATGTATGGTGGTAAAACAAATGGAACCATTTCCCTGTTTCAACCGCTAGGTTTTATGGGTATTATGACATCTCCACTGTGGAGCTCTATGTTAAACCAAAAACATATTTTACTACGACTTCCAAGGAACCAAATGTGCTAGCTGGGTAGTTTACGCATTCCCTCGAGAATGTTCCCCTAGTCCAGTTTATATATATATGACTCGTTCCCTCGAATGTTCCCCTAGTCCAGTTTATATATATATGACTCGTTCCCTCGAATGTTCCCCTAGTCCAGTTAATATATATATGACTCGTTCCCTCGAATGTTCCCCTAGTCCAGTTTATATATATATGACTCGTTCTAGAACATAGCATAGTGCAACTGAAAGCTCCTTCATCTTTCAGATAGTATAATTAGCTCTGAAATGTGACCTGCCATGCTGGTATATTTAACCAGGACTCTTAGTTTGAGTCTATTTTGAAGTGGAAGTACATTTGGGCCGAGGCTACATGCGCATGCTGCAGGTTTAAATATTGGCAAACATTTATTCAGCTACAGTTGAATACTTTCCTCTATTTACCTTTTAAATGATGCAATAGAGTTGAAACTGTTTGCTTAAACAATGTCTATAAATGTCACTGATCAGCTAAAGTGGTCTAGTTCACCGATGTTGTTATGGCTACATACGGTTAAACGTTTTAGTGGCAAGCCACTTGAAAATGGCCTCCCTATTATGACTCGGTCAGCCATATGTTGTTTTGCTGCAAAATGGCAGTTACCTAAAGCCTCTGACTGCCATGTTAGCTTTCCCCCATACTTCACCCGCTAACTGATATAATAATGAACATCTGGGGCCCTTTTTAAGCCCTTTTACTCAGATTAACCAGTCAGGTGACTCGGTATACAGGTTTGTCTTCTGATGTTGACCATCTACTTGGTTGTATTAGGATTTCAATTGAAAATAGTTTATTTAAGAAAATGTATGTGCATGTGAGTGGCAGCAGGCCTATTTTAAGGTTCTCCTCCCTCCTCTACAGGTGTGTATACCAACAACCCATGGAGCAGGAAACCTTGGAAACCTTGGAGATTATTGGTCAGTCGTGTGTGTGTGTGTGTGTGTGTGTGTGTTCGTGCGTGTGTCTGTGGTGGTATAATGTTTTGGGGAGCATCTCTCTGTCAGTAGCTCCTCTCTCCCTCTCCTTTCACCCTCTCTGCTGCTTTACAGTTTATATAGCTTTATGATGAAAATGGTTTTGTTACAGTCTAATGATATGGAAATGCTTGAGTTGAAAGTACTAGTCATTTTCCACAGTCACTAGTCATTTTCCACAGTCACTGGTCATTTTCCACAGTCACGGGTCATTTTCCACCGTCACGGGCAGTCACGGGTCATTTTCCACCGTCACGGGCAGTCACGGGTCATTTTCCACAGTCACGGGCAGTCACGGGTCATTTTCCAGTCACGGGTCATTTTCCTCAGTTGTCCTCTTTGTACACCCCACTGAAGGAGTGATTTGTGATTGGTCCTTATCTCTGGGCACTAAAAGCCAGGTTGAATTCTTGTCCTGTCTGTTTAGGCTGTAAAGATCTGACCCTGCCTATCTGAGACACATCGGCTGTGAAAACCTGGTTAGAATCTGTGCTTGTTTGTACAATACTTTAAGGGATAATTACCCATATCTCCTTGGTTAGCTTGCCTCCCCCTAGCAGGGGTAAACAGCTCTTTGTGTAGGTGGAGTGTATAATCTTTAACTTTTTCTCTCTGGTTTCATCCGGAGGTTAAGCTTCCTTGCAGTTGCTCTGATAAAAGGAGCTCTGCCTGATCCTTGGTGTAAGGAGTGCGCTGAGAGTCGGGAAACAAATTCAGGGAGTGTTTTAATAAATAAAGGAAACGCAAACAACGCACCGAAACGAAAACAGTCAATAACACCCGAAGAAAGAACCAAGGGGAGTGACAGATATAGGGAAGATAATCAAGGAGGTGATGGAGTCCAGGTGAGTGTCATGAGGCGCAGGTGAGCGAGACGATGGTGATAGGTGTACAGGATAGTCAGCAGCCTGATGACCTAGAGGCTGGAGAGGGAGTATACGTGGCAGTACACCCTCCCCGATGCGCGGCTCCAGCCGCAGGACGCAGTCAAGAGGGACGAACCCGGGGATCAGGAGCAGACCAGGAACCATCACCCCAGCTGAGGCACGGGAACCTGTCGAGTCAGCTGGAGACGCGGGAACCTGTGAGGCCGGATCACCAGGCTCCCCGGGCCTCGGCCGGATCGACAGGCTCCCCGGCCTCGGCC
Source organism: Oncorhynchus tshawytscha (assembly GCF_018296145.1). Classification (NCBI taxonomy): domain Eukaryota; kingdom Metazoa; phylum Chordata; class Actinopteri; order Salmoniformes; family Salmonidae; genus Oncorhynchus; species Oncorhynchus tshawytscha. Next base: position 1,054,673 of record NC_056440.1, on the reverse strand, counting down.
GGATCGACAGGCTCCCCTGCCTCGGCCGGATCGACAGGCTCCCCTGCCTCGGCCGGATCGACAGGCTCCCCTGCCTCGGCCGGATCGACAGGTTCCCGCGCCTCCAGCTGACTCGACAGGTTCCCGTGCCTCAGCTGGGGTGATGGTTCCTGGTCTGCTCCTGATCCCCGGGTTCGTCCCTTTTGACTGCGTCCTGCGGCTGGAGCCGCGCGTGACGAGGCCGTCATTGAAAATAAGAATTTGTTCTTAACTGACTTGCCTAGTTAAATAAAGGTAAGGTAAAATAAAAAATACAGGGAGTACCAGTACCAGATCAATGTGGAGCTACAGTGGGGAGAACAAGTATTTGATACACTGCAGGTTTTCCTACTTACAAAGCATGTAGAGGTCTGTCATTTTTATCATAGGTACACTTCAACTGTGAATCCAGAAAATCACATTGTATGATTTTTAAGTAATTCATTTGCATTTTATTGCATGACATAAGTATTTGATACATCAGAAAAGCAGAACTTAATATTTGGTACAGAAACCTTTGTTTGCAATTACAGAGATCATACGTTTCCTGTAGTTCTTGACCAGGTTTGCACACACTGCAGCAGGGATTTTGGCCCACTCCTCCATACAGACCTTCTCCAGATCCTTCAGGTTTCGGGGCTGTCACTGGGCAATACGGACTTTCAGCTCCCTCCAAAGATGTTCTATTGGGTTCAGGTCTGGAGACTGGCTAGGCCACTCCAGGACCTTGAGATGCTTCTTACGGAGCCACTCCTTAGTTGCCCTGGCTGTGTGTTTCGGGTCGTTGTCATGCTGGAAGACCCAGCCACGGCCCATCTTCAATGCTCTTACTGAGGGAAGGAGGTTGTTGGCCAAGATTACAGACCTCTACATGCTTTGTAAGTAGTAAAACCTACAAAATCGGCAGTGTATCAAATACTTGTTCTGTATTGTTCTGTGTATCAAATACCAGATCAATGTGGAGCTATATACAGGGAGGAGTGTTGTATGGCATTGAAGCTCGTCTGGAGGTTTGTTAACACAGTGTCCAAATAAGGGCCAGTTATATACAGAATGGTGTTGTCTGAGTAGAGGTGGATCAGGGAATCACCTGCAGCAAGAGTGACATCGATATATACAGAGAAAAGATTTGGGCTGAGAATTGAACCCTGTGGCACCCCCACAGAGACTGCCAGAGGTCCGGACAACAGGCCCTCCGATTTGACACACTGACCTTTTGACACTTTTTGACGCACACTTTCGCACCAAAGTATGTTCATCTCTAGGAGTCAGAACGCGTCTCCTTCCTGAACGGTAAGACGGCTGCGTGGTCCCATGGTGTTTATACTTGCGTACTGTTGTTTGTACAGATGAACGTGGTACCTTCAGGCGTTTGGAAATTGCCTCCCAAGGATGAACCAGAGAGGTCTTGTCTGATTTCTTTAAATTTTTCCATGATGTCAAGCAAAGAGGCACTGAGTTTGAAGGTAGTCCTTGAAATACATCCACAGGTACACCTCAAATTGACTCAAATGATGACAATTAGCCAAACAGAAGCTTCTAAAGCCATGACATCATTTTTCTGGAATTTTCCAAGCTGTTTAAAGGCACAGTCAACTTAGTGTATGTAAACTTCTGACCCACTGGAATTGTGATACAGTGAAATAATCTGTCTGTGAAGAATTGTTGGAAAAATTACTTGTCATGCACAAAGTAGATGTCCTAACTGACTTGCCAAAACTATAGTTGGTTAACAAGAAATGTGTGGAGTGGTTGAAAAATGAGTTTTAATGACTCCAGCCTATGTAAACCTCCGACTTCAACTGTATGTACAGATTAGTCAATGTGCGGGGGTACAGGTTAGTTGAGGTCATTTGTACATGTAGGTAGGGGTGAAGTGACTATACATAGATAATAAACAGTAGTACAGGTTAAAGGTCATTTGTATATGTAGGTAGGGGTGAAATGACTACGTATAGATAATAAACAGTAGTACAGGTTAAAGGTCATTTGTATATGTAGGTAGGGGTGAAGTGACTACGCATAGATAATAAACAGTAGTACAGGTTAAAGGTCATTTGTATATGTAGGTAGGGGTGAAGTGACTATACATAGATAATAAACAGTAGTACAGGTTAAAGGTCATTTGTACATGTAGGTAGGGGTGAAATGACTACGCATAGATAATAAACAGTAGTACAGGTTAAAGGTCATTTGTATATGTAGGTAGGGGTGAAATGACTACGCATAGATAATAAACAGTAGTACAGGTTAAAGGTAATTTGTATATGTAGGTAGGGGTGAAATGACTACGCATAGATAATAAACAGTAGTACAGGTTAAAGGTCATTTGTATATGTAGGTAGGGGTGAAGTGACTACATAGATAATAAACAGCGAGCAGCAGCAGTGTAAAAACAGGGGGTTAATGTAATAGTCCGGGTGGCCATTTGATTAATTGTTCAGCAGTCTAATGGCTTGGGGGTGGAAGCTGTTAAGGAACCTCTTGGACCTAGACTTGACTCCCCGGCTTTCTGTGTGGTAGCAGAGAGAACAGTGTATGGCTTTGGGGAGTGGAGTCTTTGGCAAATGTTCGTGTCTTCTTCTAACACCATCTGGATGACAGAGAGCAGTGATGTCTTTGGGCTGTGTGCCACTGTAGCTCTTTGCGGTCAAGGGCAGTAGATTTGTCATACCAAGTGATGATGCAGCTGTAGAACTTGCCCTTGAAGAGGCGCTGTGTGGTGTTTATGGACCAGGTCCTTAGTGCTTAATCTTTCCAGCCTCCAGAGGGGAAGAGGCGCTGTGTGGTGTTTATGGTCCAGGTCCTTAGTGCTTAATCTTTCCAGCCTCCAGAGGGGAAGAGGCGCTGTGTGGTGTTTATGGACCAGGTCCTTAGTGCTTAATCTTTCCAGCCTCCAGAGGGGAAGAGGCGCTGTGTGGTGTTTATGGACCAGGTCCTTAGTGCTTAATCTTTCCAGCCTCCAGAGGGGAAGAGGCGCTGTGTGGTGTTTATGGTCCAGGTCCTTAGTGCTTAATCTTTCCAGCCTCCAGAGGGGAAGAGGCGCTGTGTGGTGTTTATGGACCAGGTCCTTAGTGCTTAATCTTTCCAGCCTCCAGAGGGGAAGAGGCGCTGTGTGGTGTTTATGGACCAGGTCCTTAGTGCTTAATCTTTCCAGCCTCCAGAGGGGAAGAGGCGCTGTGTGGTGTTTATGGACCAGGTCCTTAGTGCTTAATCTTTCCAGCCTCCAGAGGGGAAGAGGCGCTGTGTGGTGTTTATGGACCAGGTCCTTAGTGCTTAATCTTTCCAGCCTCCAGAGGGGAAGAGGCGCTGTGTGGTGTTTATGGTCCAGGTCCTTAGTGCTTAATCTTTCCAGCCTCCAGAGGGGAAGAGGCGCTGTGTGGTGTTTATGGTCCAGGTCCTTAGTGCTTAGATGTGTGTGTCATGTAGGTGCGAAATGCCTTAATGTGTTTTCCATCACACACACTTCCCAGCGACCCAACAGCTGTTAGAGTTTGTTAGTGTTTGTTAGTGTTTGTTAGAGTTTGTTAGTGTTTGTTAGTGTTTGTTAGTGTTTGTTAGTGTTTGTTTGTGTTTGTTAGTTTGTTTGTGTTTGTTTGTGTGTCTGTGTTCAGTCCGTATCACTGTCTGTGTTAGTGAACAACCAATATTGTTTTTTAAGGACCGATACAGATTTTTAGGTGCCAATGGATGATATTTTATGCCACTAATAAATATAACATTTCAGCATCTTGATGAGACATTTTCCCAGAGTGCCATGTATGCAGTAACAAATAAATTATGCAACCGGGCTCCTGAGTGGCGCAGCAGTCTAAGGCACTGCATCTCGGTGCAAGAGGCGTCACTACAGTTCCTGGTTCGATTCCAGGCTGTATCACATCCGGCCGTGATTGGGAGTCCCATAGGGACTTTGGTAAAATGAACATTTGTTTTTTTTAATAATCTACTACATTATGATAATCATTTTATCCGAATGGTACGTCTCTTGATCAACTGGGTACATTAAGATGTCAAAGGCCTGCTCACAATACAGATGAATATATCATCTATAGAACTGCATTCATTGAGTTAATAAGCTCATTGGACATGAGAGGCAAGTGCTCTTGCGCTATAAAGGGGAGAATGGCTGCGCTTGATAATCAAGGGCTGATGGGCGATAGACTAGGAAAGGCTAATATTGGAGAAAAATATTGGCCTTAATACTTATCATTTGTTCTCTAGTCTAGGGGTTTCCTAACTAACTCCAGTCTGAGGTTGTGTGTTTTTATGTGTGTGTGTGTTTGTCCTGGCTAAATAAACCCATCTAGATATGACAGTAGTCTGACAGGACCAGGGTTGTTAGGTTTAGAGACAGTAGACTGACAGGACCAGGGTTGTTAGGATTAGAGACAGTAGTCTGACAGGACCAGGGTTGTTAGGATTAGAGACAGTAGTCTGACAGGACCAGGGTTGTTAGACTGACAGGACCAGGGTTGTTAGGATTAGAGACAGTAGTCTGACAGGACCAGGGTTGTTAGGATTAGATACAGTAGTCTGACAGGACCAGGGTTGTTAGGTTTAGAGACAGTAGACTGACAGGACCAGGGTTGTTAGACTGACAGGACCAGGGTTGTTAGGATTAGAGACAGTAGTCTGACAGGACCAGGGTTGTTAGGATTAGAGACAGTAGTCTGACAGGACCAGGGTTGTTAGGATTAGAGACAGTAGTCTGACAGGACCAGGGTTGTTAGGATTAGAGACAGTAGTCTGACAGGACCAGGGTTGTTAGGATTAGAGACAGTAGTCTGACAGGACCAGGGTTGTTAGGATTAGATACAGTAGTCTGACAGGACCAGGGTTGTTAGGATTAGAGATAGTAGTCTGACAGGACCAGGGTTGTTAGGATTAGATACAGTAGTCTGACAGGACCAGGGTTGTTAGGATTAGATACAGTAGTCTGACAGGACCAGGGTTGTTAGGATTAGAGACAGTAGTCTGACAGGACCAGGGTTGTTAGGATTAGAGACAGTAGTCTGACAGGACCAGGGTTGTTAGGATTAGAGACAGTAGTCTGACAGGACCAGGGTTGTTAGGATTAGAGACAGTAGTCTGACAGGACCAGGGTTGTTAGGATTAGAGACAGTAGTCTGACAGGACCAGGGTTGTTAGGATTAGATACAGTAGTCTGACAGGACCAGGGTTGTTAGGATTAGAGACAGTAGTCTGACAGGACCAGGGTTGTTAGGATTAGAGACAGTAGTCTGACAGGACCAGGGTTGTTAGGATTAGAGATAGTAGTCTGACAGGACCAGGGTTGTTAGGATTAGATACAGTAGTCTGACAGGACCAGGGTTGTTAGGATTAGATACAGTAGTCTGACAGGACCAGGGTTGTTAGGATTAGATACAGTAGTCTGACAGGACCAGGGCTGTTAGGATTAGAGACAGTAGTCTGACAGGACCAGGGTTGTTGTTAGGTATTAGGACCAGGGTTGTTACAGAGACAGTAGTCTGACAGGACCAGGGTTGTTAGGATTAGAGACAGTAGTCTGACAGGACCAGGGTTGTTAGGATTAGAGACAGTAGTCTGACAGGACCAGGGTTGTTAGGATTAGAGACAGTAGTCTGACTGGACCAGGGTTGTTAGGATTAGAGACAGTAGTCTGACAGGACCAGGGTTGTTAGGATTAGATACAGTAGTCTGACAGGACCAGGGTTGTTAGGATTAGATACAGTAGTCTGACAGGACCAGGGTTGTTAGGATTAGAGATAGTAGTCTGACAGGACCAGGGTTGTTAGGACTAGATACAGTAGTCTGACAGGACCAGGGTTGTTAGGATTAGATACAGTAGTCTGACAGGACCAGGGTTGTTAGGATTAGATACAGTAGTCTGACAGGACCAGGGTTGTTAGGATTAGAGATAGTAGTCTGACAGGACCAGGGTTGTTAGGATTAGATACAGTAGTCTGACAGGACCAGGGTTGTTAGGATTAGATACAGTAGTCTGACAGGACCAGGGTTGTTAGGATTAGAGACAGTAGTCTGACAGGACCAGGGTTGTTAGGATTAGAGACAGTAGTCTGACAGGACCAGGGTTGTTAGGATTAGAGACAGTAGTCTGACAGGACCAGGGTTGTTAGGATTAGAGACAGTAGTCTGACGGGACCAGGGTTGTTAGGATTAGAGACAGTAGTCTGACAGGACCAGGGTTGTTAGGATTAGAGACAGTAGTCTGACAGGACCAGGGTTGTTAGGATTAGAGACAGTAGTCTGACGGGACCAGGGTTGTTAGGATTAGAGACAGTAGTCTGACAGGACCAGGGTTGTTAGGATTAGAGACAGTGGTCTGACAGGACCAGGGTTGTTAGGATTAGAGACAGTAGTCTGACAGGACCAGGGTTGTTAGGATTAGAGACAGTAGTCTGACAGGACCAGGGTTGTTAGGATTTGTTTTTGTATTAGCTGCTGCCTTGTTGGCTGTTTTTCCCAAATCAAGTCAAATTTTACTGGTCACATACACATGTTTTGCAGGTGTTATTGCGGGTGTCGCGACAGTGTCTTGTGTTCCTAGCTCCAACAGTGCAGTAATATCTAACTAAATGCTTGTGTTCCTAGCTCCAACAGTGCAGTAATATCTAACTAAATGCTTGTGTTCCTAGCTCCAACAGTGCAGTAGTATCTAACTAAATGCTTGTGTTCCTAGCTCCAACAGTAATATCTAACTAAATGCTTGTGTTCCTAGCTCCAACAGTGCAGTAATATCTAACTAAATGCTTGTGTTCCTAGCTCCAACAGTAATATCTAACTAAATGCTTGTGTTCCTAGCTCCAACAGTGCAGTAATATCTAACTAAATGCTTGTGTTCCTAGCTCCAACAGTGCAGTAATATCTAACTAAATGCTTGTGTTCCTAGCTCCAACAGTGCAGTAATATCTAACTAAATGCTTGTGTTCCTAGCTCCAACAGTGCAGTAATATCTAACTAAATGCTTGTGTTCCTAGCTCCAACAGTGCAGTAATATCTAACTAAATGCTGGTGTTCCTAGCTCCAACAGTGCAGTAATATCTAACTAAATGCTGGTGTTCCTAGCTCTAACAATGCAGTAATATCTAACTAAATGCTTGTGTTCCTAGCTCCAACAGTGCAGTAGTATCTAACTAAATGCTGGTGTTCCTAGCACCAACAGTGCAGTAATATCTAACTAAATGCTTGTGTTCCTAGCTCCAACAGTGCAGTAGTATCTAACTAAATGCTTGTGTTCCTAGATCCAACAGTAATATCTAACTAAATGCTTGAGTTCCTAGCTCCAACACTGCAGTAATATCTAACTAAATGCTTGTGTTCCTAGCTCCAACACTGCAGTAATATCTAACTAAATGCTTGTGTTCCTAGCTCCAACAGTGCAGTAGTATCTAACTAAATGCTTGTGTTCCTAGCTCCAACAGTGCAGTAATATCTAACTAAATGCTTGTGTTCCTAGCTCCAACAGTGCAGTAGTATCTAACTAAATGCTTGTGTTCCTAGCTCCAACAGTGCAGTAGTATCTAACTAAATGCTTGTGTTCCTAGCTCCAACAGTAATATCTAACTAAATGCTTGTGTTCCTAGCTCCAACACTGCAGTAATATCTAACTAAATGCTTGTGTTCCTAGCTCCAACAGTGCAGTAATATCTAACTAAATGCTTGTGTTCCTAGCTCCAACAGTGCAGTAATATCTAACTAAATGCTGGTGTTCCTAGCTCCAACAGTGCAGTAATATCTAACTAAATGCTGGTGTTCCTAGCTCCAACAATGCATTAATATCTAACTAAATGCTTGTGTTCCTAGCTCCAACACTGCAGTAATATCTAACTAAATGCTTGTGTTCCTAGCTCCAACAGTGCAGTAGTATCTAACTAAATGCTGGTGTTCCTAGCTCCAACAGTGCAGTAATATCTAACTAAATGCTTGTGTTCCTTGCTCCAACAGTGCAGTAGTATCTAACTAAATGCTTGTGTTCCTAGCTCCAACAGTAATATCTAACTAAATGCTTGAGTTCCTAGCTCCAACACTGCAGTAATATCTAACTAAATGCTTGTGTTCCTAGCTCCAACACTGCGGTAATATCTAACTAAATGCTTGTGTTCCTAGCTCCAACAGTGCAGTAATATCTAACTAAATGCTTGTGTTCCTAGCTCCAACAGTGCAGTATTATCTAACTAAATGCTTGTGTTCCTAGCTCCAACAGTGCAGTAGTATCTAACTAAATGCTTGTGTTCCTAGCTCCAACAGTAATATCTAACTAAATGCTTGTGTTCCTAGCTCCAACACTGCAGTAATATCTAACTAAATGCTTGTGTTCCTAGCTCCAACTAGCTCCAACAGTGCAGTAATATCTAACTAAATGCTTGTGTTCCTAGCTCCAACAGTGCAGTAGTATCTAACTAAATGCTTGTGTTCCTAGCTCCAACAGTGCAGTAGTATCTAACTAAATGCCTGTGTTCCTAGCTCCAACAGTGCAGTAATATCTAACTAAATGCTTGTGTTCCTAGCTCCAACAGTGCAGTAATATCTAACTAAATGCCTGTGTTCCTAGCTCCAACAGTGCAGTAATATCTAACTAAATGCTTGTGTTCCTAGCTCCAACAGTGCAGTAATATCTAACTAAATGCCTGTGTTCCTAGCTCCAACAGTGCAGTAATATCTAACTAAATGCTTGTGTTCCTAGCTCCAACAACTAAATGCTGTGTTCAGTAACAGTATAGTATCTAACTAAATGCTTGTGTTCCTAGCTCCAACAGTAATATCTAACTAAATGCTTGTGTTCCTAGCTCCAACACTGCAGTAATATCTAACTAAATGCTTGTGTTCCTAGCTCCAACAGTGCAGTAATATCTAACTAAATGCTTGTGTTCCTAGCTCCAACAGTGCAGTAGTATCTAACTAAATGCTTGTGTTCCTAGCTCCAACAGTGCAGTAGTATCTAACTAAATGCTTGTGTTCCTAGCTCCAACAGTGCAGTAATATCTAACTAAATGCTTGTGTTCCTAGCTCCAACAGTGCAGTAATATCTAACTAAATGCTTGTGTTCCTAGCTCCAACAGTGCAGTAATATCTAACTAAATGCTTGTGTTCCTAGCTCCAACACTGCAGTAATATCTAACTAAATGCTTGTGTTCCTAGCTCCAACAGTGCAGTAGTATCTAACTAAATGCTTGTGTTCCTAGCTCCAACAGTAATATCTAACTAAATGTTTGTGTTCCTAGCTCCAACACTGCAGTAATATCTAACTAAATGCTTGTGTTCCTAGCTCCAACAGTGCAGTAATATCTAACTAAATGCTGGTGTTCCTAGCTCCAACAGTGCAGTAGTATCTAACTAAATGCTTGTGTTCCTAGCTCCAACAGTGCAGTAATATCTAACTAAATGCTTGTGTTCCTAGCTCCAACAGTGCAGTAGCATCTAACTAAACGCTTGTGTTCCTAGCTCCAACAGTAATATCTAACTAAATGCTTGTGTTCCTAGCTCCAACAGTGCAGTAATATCTAACTAAATGCTTGTGTTCCTAGCTCCAACAGTGCAGTATTATCTAACTAAATGCTTGTGTTCCTAGCTCCAACAGTGCAGTAGTATCTAACTAAATGCTTGTGTTCCTAGCTCCAACAGTAATATCTAACTAAATGCTTGTGTTCCTAGCTCCAACACTGCAGTAATATCTAACTAAATGCTTGTGTTCCTAGCTCCAACAGTGCAGTAATATCTAACTAAATGCTTGTGTTCCTAGCTCCAACAGTGCAGTAGTATCTAACTAAATGCTTGTGTTCCTAGCTCCAACAGTGCAGTAGTATCTAACTAAATGCTTGTGTTCCTAGCTCCAACAGTGCAGTAATATCTAACTAAATGCTTGTGTTCCTAGCTCCAACAGTGCAGTAATATTTAACTAAATGCTTGTGTTCCTAGCTCCAACAGTGCAGTAATATCTAACTAAATGCTTGTGTTCCTAGCTCCAACAGTGCAGTAATATCTAACTAAATGCTGGTGTTCCTAGCTCCAACAGTGCAGTAATATCTAACTAAATGCTTGTGTTCCTAGCTCCAACAGTGCAGTAGTATCTAACTAAATGCTTGTGTTCCTAGCTCCAACAGTAATATCTAACTAAATGCTTGTGTTCCTAGCTCCAACACTGCAGTAATATCTAACTAAATGCTTGTGTTCCTAGCTCCAACAGTGCAGTAATATCTAACTAAATGCTTGTGTTCCTAGCTCCAACAGTGCAGTAGTATCTAACTAAATGCTTGTGTTCCTAGCTCCAACAGTGCAGTAGTATCTAACTAAATGCTTGTGTTCCTAGCTCCAACAGTGCAGTAATATCTAACTAAATGCTTGTGTTCCTAGCTCCAACAGTGCAGTAATATTTAACTAAATGCTTGTGTTCCTAGCTCCAACAGTGCAGTAATATCTAACTAAATGCTTGTGTTCCTAGCTCCAACAGTGCAGTAATATCTAACTAAATGCTGGTGTTCCTAGCTCCAACAGTGCAGTAATATCTAACTAAATGCTTGTGTTCCTAGCTCCAACACTGCAGTAATATCTAACTAAATGCTTGTGTTCCTACCTCCAACAGTGCAGTAGTATCTAACTAAATGCTTGTGTTCCTAGCTCCAACAGTACTATCTAACTAAATGCTTGTGTTCCTTGCTCCAACACCGCAGTAATATCTAACTAAATGCTTGTGTTCCTAGCTCCAACAGTGCAGTAATATCTAACTAAATGCTGGTGTTCCTAGCTCCAACAGTGCAGTAATATCTAACTAAATGCTTGTGTTCCTAGCTCCAACAGTGCAGTAATATCTAACTAAATGCTTGTGTTCCTAGCTCCAACACTGCAGTAATATCTAACTAAATGCTTGTGTTCCTAGCTTCAACAGTGCAGTAGTATCTAACTAAATGCTGGTGTTCCTAGCTCCAACAATGCAGTAATATCTAACTAAATGCTTGTGTTCCTAGCTCCAACAGTGCAGTAGTATCTAACTAAATGCTTGTGTTCCTAGCTCCAACAGTGCAGTAATATCTAACTAAATGCTTGTGTTCCTAGCTCCAACAGTAATATCTAACTAAATGTTTGTGTTCCTAGCTCCAACACTGCAGTAATATCTAACTAAATGCTTGTGTTCCTAGCTCCAACAGTGCAGTAATATCTAACTAAATGCTGGTTCCTAGCTCCAACAGTGCAGTGTGTTCCTAGCTCCAACAGTGCAGTAATATCTAACTAAATGCTTGTGTTCCTAGCTCCAACAGTGCAGTAATATCTAACTAAATGCTTGTGTTCCTAGCTCCAACAGTGCAGTAATATCTAACTAAATGCTTGTGTTCCTAGCTCCAACAGTGCAGTAATATCTAACTAAATGCTTGTGTTCCTAGCTCCAACAGTAATATCTAACTAAATGTTTGTGTTCCTAGCTCCAACAGTGCAGTAGCATCTAACTAAACGCTTGTGTTCCTAGCTCCAACAGTAATATCTAACTAAATGCTTGTGTTCCTAGCTCCAACAGTGCAGTAATATCTAACTAAATGCTTGTGTTCCTAGCTCCAACAGTGCAGTAGCATCTAACTAAATGCTTGTGTTCCTAGCTCCAACAGTAATATCTAACTAAATGCTTGTGTTCCTAGCTCCAACAGTGCAGTAATATCTAACTAAATGCTTGTGTACCTAGCTCCAACAGTGCAGTAGTATGTAACAATACACAACAATACACACAAATCTGAAAGAATGGAATTATGAAATATATACATTTTAGATCGAGCAAATTCAGAGTAGCATTGTCTAAAATACAGTAGAATAGAATATAGTATATACATATGAAATGAGTATAGAAGTATTCATATATTTTGATACATTGAATGTTAATATTGTGAAACTATGGTATACATTTAGTTACCTCCTGTTTCAGGAAGTGATGTCACTGACTACTGCCCCTATATATAGGACCTTCCACCCCCACCTGTGATGTGGATGCCTGATGAAGACCTAAGGGGGAAACGTTGTTGTAAATAAATATCACCTGGGAGCACGAGCAGCAGTGTGCAGTGTTTTCAATGTCTGTTTGTCTACAACTCCAGCACCTGGATGTGCGTATGTTCTTCAGCTTTTGTAAAGCAGTATTTTAACATTATTTAAACATTATTAAAAGTTACTAGTGTTCAATTATTGAATTGGCCAGTGATTCCAAGTCTATGGTATATAAGGCAGCGGATAGTGATGGCTATTTAACAGTCTCATGGCCTTGAGATAGAAGCCCTGCGGTTGTGGGTGGTGCATTTGCCGTACCAGGCGGTGATACAGCCCATCAGGAATTCCAGGACCCAGTTGAACAGGGCTGGGTTCAGACCCAGGGCGTTCCAATTATTCCTAAAGGTGTTTGATGGGGTTGAGGTCAGGGCTCTGTGCAGGCCTGTCAAGTTCTTCCACACCGATCTCAACAAACCATTTCTGTATGAATCTCCCTTTTTGCACAGGGGCATTGTCATGTTGAAACAGGAAAGGGCCTTCCCCAAACTGATGCCACAAAGTTGGAGCACAGAGTCGTCTAGAATGCGATTGTATGCTGTAGTGTTGAGATTTCCCTTCACTGGAACTAAGGGGCCCGAACCGACAAAACAGTCCCAGACCATTATTCCTCCTCCACCAAACTTTGCTTGTCTATGGAGATTGCATGGCTGCGTGCTCGATGGTATACACCTGTCAGCAATGGGTGTGACTGAAGTAGCTGAATCCACTCATTTGAAGTGGTGTCCCACATACTTTTGTAGTGTATGTTGTGATAATTGCGTTTCCTCTATAACCCATTGGTTAAAACGCCACCGTGTTATACAGTAAGGCCTTGACAACAAAAAGACAACAGTCACACAGTGGAGGAATAAATTCAACCACACATAGTGTTTGTTAAATCACAACCAGCGAGCAACATCTGTCTGGGGGAAGTCCACACATAGTGTCTGTCTGGGGGAAGTCCACACATAGTGTCTGTCTGGGGGAAGTCCACACATAGTCTCTGTCTGTCTGGGAGAAGTCCACATATAGTCTCTGTCTGTCTGGGGGAAGTCCACACATAGTGTCTGTCTGGGGGGAAGTCCACACGTAGTGTCTGTCTGTCTGGGGGTCCAAGTCCACACATAGTGTCTGTCTGTCTGGGGTCTGAAGTCCACACATAGTGTCTGTCTGTCTGGGGGAAGTCCACACATAGTGTCTGTCTGTCTGTCTGGGGAAGTCCACACATAGTCTCTGTCTGTCTGGGGAAGTCCACACGTAGTCTCTGTCTGTCTGGGGGAAGTCCACACGTAGTCTCTGTCTGTCTGGGAAGTCCACACGTAGTGTCTGTCTGTCTGGGGGAAGTCCACACATAGTCTCTGTCTGTCTGGGGGAAGTCTGTCTGTCTGTCTGGGGGAAGTCCACACATAGTCTCTGTCTGTCTGGGGGAAGTCCACACATAGTGTCTGTCTGTCTGGGGAAGTCCACACGTAGTGTCTGTCTGTCTGGGGGAAGTCCACACGTAGTGTCTGTCTGTCTGGGGAAGTCCACACGTAGTGTCTGTCTGTCTGGGGGAAGTCCACACGTAGCGTCTGTCTGTCTGGGGGGAAGTCCACACATAGTCTCTGTCTGTCTGGGGGAAGTCCACACATAGTGTCTGTCTGTCTGGGGGAAGTCCACATAGTGTCTGTCTGTCTGGGGAAGTCCACACGTAGCGTCTGTCTGTCTGGGGGAAGTCCACACGTAGCGTTTGTCTGTCTGTCTGGGGGAAGTCCACACGTAGCGTCTGTCTGTCTGGGGGGAAGTCCACACGTAGCGTCTGTCTGTCTGTCTGTCTGGGGGAAGTCCACACGTAGCGTCTGTCTGTCTGGGGGAAGTCCACACGTAGCGCCTGTCTGTCTGGGGGAAGTCCACACGTAGCGCCTGTCTGTCTGGGGGAAGTCCACACGTAGCGCCTGTCTGTCTGGGGGAAGTCCACAAAGCAAATATTGCACATAACTGTTTTATGACCTGCTGCATGGTCAAGTTAATGTTTAACAGTTTACTAAACAACTAGTGATTTAGGATCACAGAGTTAAATCAAGTCAGCACAAAGACAACAGGAGCCCTGCCTCCGCTATTCCAGCACCATTTCAACATCAACTCAAGGCTATATTTGCTTCGTTTTATTTAACTGAAAACAGACTTAAAGATACTAAAAACAATTTAGTCCAATCAATGTTGCTAAATATCAGGTGGTACTGATTTCTGTGTGTGTGTGTGTGCTTGCATGTGTGCACAAGTTAAACAAGGATTTTTTTGCCTCACCCTACTGCTAGACTAGTTGAACACAAATGCCATCCTCCTCTCTTTCATGTTGTTAAAATGGTCTATCACTCTGTCGTCATACAGTCCATGTTTAGTTTTTCTTTTCATCGGCTACCTAGCTAAAACGCTTGCAAGCATAACTTCCTGGCATGGGCAACAATGACCCAGCTAAGTTAGCTAGCTAGTTAACGTGAGTCTACTAGACAAGGTCCCATTCTTCTCTGCAGATCCTCTCAAGCTCTGTCAGGTTGTATGGGGAGCGTCGCTGCACAGCTATTTTCAGATCTCTTCAGAGATGTTCGACCGGGTTCAAGTCCAGGCTCTGGCCGGGCCACTCAAGGACATTCAGAGACTTGATCCGAAGCCACTCCTGTGTTGTCTTGGCTGTGTGCTTAGGGTCGTTGTCCTGTTGGAAGGTTGAACTTTTTCCCCACTCTGAGGTCCTGAGCGTTTTGGAGAAGGTTTTCATCAAGGATCTCTCTGTCCTTTGCTTCATTCATCTTTCCCTCGATCTTGACTAGTCTCCCAGTCCCTGCTGCTGAAAAACATACCCACAGCATGTGCAGCCTCCACCATGCTTCACCGTAGAGATGGTGCCAGGTTTCCTCCAGACGTGACGCTTGGCATTCAGGCCAAATAGTTCAATCTTGCTTTCATCAATCTTGTTTCTCATGGTCTGAGTCTTTAGGTGCCTTTTGGCAAACTCCGAGAAGGCTGTCATCTGCGTTTTACTGAGGAGTGGCTTCTGTCTGGCCACTCTACCATAAAGGACCTGATTGGTGGAGTGCTGCAGACATGGTTGTCCTTCTGGAAGGTTCTCTCATCTCCACATTGGGTTATTGTTCACCTCCCTGACAAAGGCCCTTCTCACCCAATTGTTCAGTTTGGCTGGGCAGCCAGCTCTAGGAAGAATCTTGGTGTTTCCAAATTGTTTTGGTTCCTTTTCCCAGATCGGTGCCTCGACACAATCCTATCTCGGAGCTTTACAGACAATTTCTTCGACCTTGTGGCTTGGTTTTTGCTCTGACATGTACTGTCAACTGTGGAACCTTTATATAGACAGGTGTGGGCCTTTCCAAATCATGGCCAATCAATTGAATTTACCACAGGTGGACTCCAAGTTGTAGAAACATCTCAAGGATGATTTATTTGATTACATTTAACCTTTATTTAACTAGTCGGTTAAGAACAAATTCTTATGTACAATGACGCCCTACCCTAACCTGGACGATGCCCTGTGATCAATGGAAACAGGATGCACCTGAGCTCAATTTGGAGTCTCATAGCAAAGGGTCTGAATACTTATGTAAATAAGGTATTACTGTTTTTTAAAATTTATTACAGTTGTTGTTTGGCCTAACTGCCTTGCTCAGAACCACAGGTTTTCACCTTATTGGCAGGGGGATTCGATTCAGAAACCCTTTGTATCACGCCCTGATCTGTTTCACCTGTCTTTGTGATTGTCTCCACCCATCTCCAGGTGTCTCGCCTTGTGCCCTTAAACTTTTGTTACTGACCTAATGTCCAGTGTTCTTTAGGATTGTCCGGTGTTCTTTAGGATTGTCCGGTGTTCTTTAAGAATGTCCAGTGTTTTTTAGGAATGTCCAGTGTTCTTTAGGAATGTCCAGTGTTCTTTAGGAATGTCCGGTGTTCTTTAGGAATGTCCGGTGTTCTTAAAGAATGTCCGGTGTTCTTTAGGAATGTCCGGTGTTCTTTAGGAATGTCCGGTGTTCTTTAGGAATGTCCGGTGTTCTTAAAGAATGTCCGGTGTTCTTTGGGAATGTCCAGTGTTCTTTAAGAATGTCCAGTAGTCCAGTGTTCTGTTAGCATGTGTTCTGTTCTGATTGTTGTGTTGTGCTTGCTATAGTTGTAATGAGGAGGATGTTGAGCTGAGACAGGCATGGTGGAGAGGAGGGTTGAGAGTGGAGAGTGAGGGTGAAGAGATGGTGGAGAGGAGGGTGAATGTTAGCAGGCTGAAGTGACGAGGCTCCGCCGGGCCGGGCAGGGCAGGGCCAGGAAATACCAGGCCAGTGTGACAGAAAAGGGGCCTCTGTTTGGAAGTGTGTGTTGCTGTATGTGTGTCTACTTCAGAGCAGTCTAAGTATTATACATGTTAGAATCAACTTTGGCAGTGATTACAGCTGTGAGTCTTTCTGGGTAAGTCTCTCAGAGCTTTTCACACCTGGATTGTACAATATTTGCCAATTATTATTTTCAAAGTTCTTCATGCTCTGTCAAATTGGTTGTTGATCATTGCTAGACAACCATTTTCAAGTCTGGCCATATATTTTCAAGTTGATTTAAGTCAAAACTGTAACTCAGCCACTCAGGAACATTCACTGTTTCTGAAGCAACTTCAGTGTAGATCTGGCCTTGTGTTTTAGGTTATTGTTCTGCTGAAAGGTTAATTAATCTTCTAATGTCTGGTGGAAAGCAGACTGAGCCAGGTTTAGCTCTATTCTGTTTCTTTTACATCCTGAAAAACTCCCCAGTCTTTAACTATTACAAGCATACCCATAACATAATGCAGCCACCACTATGTTTGAAAATATGCAGAGTGGTACTCAGTAATGTGTTGGATTTGCCCGAAACATAACACTTTGTATTCAGGACACAGAGTAAATTGCTTTGCCACATTTTTTGCAGTTTTACTTTAGTGCCTTGTTGCAAACACATGTTTAGGAATATTTTTATTCTGTACAGGCTTCCTTCTTTTCACTGTCATTTAGGTTCGTATTGTGGAGTAACTATAATGTTGTTGATCCATCCTCAGTTTTCTCCTGTCACAGCCATGCAGCTCTGTAACTGTTTTAAAGTCAACATTGGCTTCATGGTGAAATCCCTGAGCAGTTTCCTTCCCTTCTGGCAAATGAGTTGTATTTTTGTAGTGACTGAGTGTATTGATACACCATCCAACGTGTAATTGATAACTTCACCATGTTCAAAGGGATATTCAATGTCTGCTTGTTTTTTACCCATCTACCAATAGGTGCCCTTCTTTGCGAGGTTATTGAAAACCTCCCTGGTCTCTGTGGTTGAATCTGTGTGGGGTACAGAGATGAGGTAGCCAATCAAAAATCATGCTAAACATTATTATTGCACTTATTATGTGACTTGTTAAGCACATATTTACTCCTGAACTGATTTAGACTTGCCAAAACAAAGGGGTTGAATACTTATTGACTGAAGACATTTAAGCTTTTCATTTTTTATTAATTTGTTAACATTTTTGAAAAACGTAATTCCACTTTGACATTACGGGGGTATTGTGTGTGACAAAATGTGTAAATTGTCAAACGCTTGTGACTTTCTGAAGGCTCTGTGACTGTGTATGTGTATTAAAGTAGAAGGTTCTGGTCCCATATTCAAATCAAATCAAATTTTATTTGTCACATACACATGGTTGGCAGATGTTAATGCGAGTGTAGCGAAATGCTTGTGCTTCTAGTTCCGACAATGCAGTAATAACGAGCAAGTAATCTAACTAACAATTCCAAAAAAAATCTACTGTCTTATACACAGTGTAAGGGGATAAAGAATATGTACATAAGGATATATGAATGAGTGATGGTACAGAGCAGCATAGGCAAGATACAGATGATTTTGTAGATGATATCGAACAATGTACAGTATATACATATGAGATAAGTATGTAAACCAAGTGGCATAGTTAAAGTGGCTAGTGATACATGTATTACATAAGGATGCAGTCGATGATATAATGAGTACAGTATCAACGTATGCATAAAAGATGAACAATGTAGGGTAATAACATTATATAAGGTAGCATTGTTTAAAGTGGCTAGTGATATATTTACATAATTTCCCATCAATTCCCATGATTAAAGTGGCTGGAGTAGAGTCAGTGTCAAATGACAGTGTTATCAGTAGCCACTCAATGTTAACCTGTTTAACAGTCTGATGGCCTTGAGATAGAAGCTGTTTTTCAGTCTCTCGGTCCCAGCTTTGATGCACCTGTACTGACCTCGCCTTCTGGATGACAGCGGGGTGAACAGGCAGTGGCTCGGGTGGTTGATGTCCTTGATGATCTTTATGGCCTTCCTGTAGCATCGGGTGGTGTAGGTGTCCTGGAGGGCAGGTAGTTTGCCCCGGTGATGCGTTGTGCAGACCTCACTACCCTCTGGAGAGCCTTACGGTTGAGGGCGGTGCAGTTGCCTACCAGGCGGTGAACAGCCTGCCAGGATGCTCTCGATTGTGCATCTGTAGAAGTTTGTGAGTGCTTTTGGTGACAAGTTGAACTTCAGCCTCCTGAGGTTGAAGATGCGCTGCTAGCCTTCCTCACGATGCTGTCTGTGTGAGTGGAAATTCAGTTTGTCTGTGATGTGTATGCCGAGGAACTTAAAACTTGCTACCCTCTCCACTACTGTTCCATCGATGTGGATGGGGGGTGTTCCCTCTGCTGTTTCCTGAAGTCCAAATCATCTCCTTAGTTTTGTTGACGTTGAGTGTGAGTTATTTTCCTGACACCACACTCCGAGGGCCCTCACCTCCTCCCTGTAGGCCGTCTCGTCGTTGTTGGTAATCAAGCCTACCACTGTTGTGTCGTCCGCAAACTTGATGATTGAGTTGGAGGCGTGCATGGCCACGCAGTCGTGGGTGAACAGGGAGTACAGGAGGGGGCTCAGAACGCACCCTTGTGGGGCCCCAGTGTTGAGGATCAGCGGGGAGGAGATGTTGTTGCCTACCCTCACCACCTGGGGGCGGCCCGTTCATAGCACACATTGACTACAGGGTTAATATCTGGTCCCATATTCATAGCACACATTGACTACAGGGTTAATATCTGGTTCCTTATTCCTAGCAAGGATTGACTACATCAAGCTCGTGACTCGACCAACTTGTTGGATGCATTTGCTGTTTGTTTTGGTTGTGTTTCAGATGATTTTGTGCCCAATATAAATAAATAATAAACAATGTATTGTCCCATTTTGGAGTCACTTTTATTGTAAATAAGAATAGAATATGTTTCTAAACACTTCTACGTTAATGTGGATGTTACCGTGGTAATGGATAATCCTGAATGAATCGGGAATAATGATGAATGAGAAAGTTAGATGCACAAAAATCACGAATTTAGAAAATGAATTTACTCCAATACATTTGGGAATGCCCAGTGTTGTACAAAAAGTACTGTAATTTTCTAAACGGTATGGATGAAGATCCCATTCAAATGAAAGATGATTATCTGCACTTTAACCTCTAGCTATTGTATAATTTGAAATCCAAAGTGCTGGAGTACAGAGCCACAACAACACAACATGTGTCACTGTCCCAGTACTGTCCCAGCTCACTGTGTATATGTATAGAGGTGGTTTGTCTCAGTTGAACATTAGCCTGTGGAAACAGAGTATATATGTATAGAGGTGGTTTGTCTCAGTTGAACATTAGCCTGTGGAAACAGAGTATATATGTATAGAGGTGGTTTGTCTCAGTTGAACATTAGCCTGTGGAAAGATAAAGATGTCTGTCATAGTCTCTCTGTAATATCTTGTTGTTGCTTTGAAACACTGCTTTTGTTTTCTCCCTTATATCTGACTAGTGTTTATCAGTATCAGCTGAATAGGCGTGTAACAGTGAACAGGGTCTGTGTATGTCTGTAGTGTCCTGTAGCACAAGGGTCATTTCTCTAACAGTACCGTACCCTAACGTCACCGTGTCACGCTCCGTATCTCTCCCAGATATCAAGCTGTGTTTTCTCTCAGGCAGATAAAGTTGTCGTCTGAGGAGAGAGCAGAGCATGAAAGAAAGAGTGAGAAATATGTCACAGAGAAAGAACAGAGAGTGAGAGAAAGAACAGAGTGAGAGAAAGAACAGAGAGTGAGAGAGAGTACAGAGTGAGAGAAAGAACAGAGAGTGAGAGAAAGAACAGAGAGTGAGAGAAAGAACAGAGTGAGAGAAAGAACAGAGAGTGAGAGAGAGTACAGAGAGAGAGCACAGAGAGAGAGAGAGAGAGCACAGAGAGAGAGAGAGCACAGAGAGAGAGAGAGAGAGCACAGCACAGAGAGAGAGAGAGAGCACACAGAGAGAGAGAGCACAGAGAGAGAGAGAGAGCACACAGAGAGAGAGAGCACAGAGAGAGAGAGAGAGAGCACAGAGAGAGAGAGAGAGAGCACACAGAGAGAGAGAGCACACAGAGAGAGAGAGAGAGCACAGAGAGAGAGAGAGAGCACAGAGAGAGAGCACAGAGAGAGAGAGAGCACAGAGAGAGAGAGCACACAGAGAGAGAGAGAGCACACAGAGAGAGAGCACACAGAGAGAGAGAGAGAGCACAGAGAGAGAGAGAGCACAGAGAGAGAGAGCACACAGAGAGAGAGAGAGCACACAGAGAGAGAGAGAGAGCACAGAGAGAGAGAGAGAGCACAGAGAGAGAGAGAGAGCACACAGAGAGAGAGAGAGCACACAGAGAGAGAGAGCACACAGAGAGAGAGAGCACAGCAGAGAGAGAGAGAGAGAGCACACAGAGAGAGAGAGCACAGAGAGACACAGAGAGAGCACAGAGAGAGAGAGAGCACAGAGAGAGAGAGAGAGCAGAGAGAGAGAGCACACAGAGAGAGAGAGAGCGCACAGAGAGAGAGAGAGAGAGACAGAGAGAGAGAGAGAGAGAGCACACAGAGAGAGAGAGAGCACACAGAGAGAGAGAGAGAGAGCACACAGAGAGAGAGCACACAGAGAGAGAGAGCACACAGAGAGAGAGAGAGAGAGAGACACAGAGCACACAGAGAGAGAGAGCACACAGAGAGAGAGAGAGCACACAGAGAGAGAGAGAGCACACAGAGAGAGAGAGAGAGAGAGAGAGAGAGCACACAGAGAGAGAGAGAGAGGGCACACAGAGAGAGAGAGAGCACACAGAGAGAGAGAGCACAGAGATATTTGACTGACTTTTCCACCTCTCTCTGGGTCTAAAAATCGCCTTGTACCGAGGAGGTTAGGTTAACAGCTTTGTGTCTGTCTGTAACATGAGTCTGCTGTTATAGCTACTGTTTACTTTCCTCATGACTTTATCATCCCGGCTAAACACTTCCTGTCTGACAAACTCTGCAGCAAATAGTCCCAAATGGCACCCTATTCCCTATATAGTGCACTACCTTTTGGCCTTTTTTAAATGTATTTTTGACTGTTATTTAGTCAGGGAAACCCATTGACACCAGTGAATAAAACAGAGTCACTCTAACAAAGAAAACAAGTACAGTTAACTACTATTCCCTGAAGGAGGGAACACGGTATAATATACTCTGGGGAGTCAACGACCAATCATGTTCACCTGAAGAAAACTGAAATCACGCCCAACAGGAAATTGGATGCGGAGCCCGCCCTCGGAAGACCCACCTTCCTGGCTACAATACCGAGGCATTCGCATTAATTTCCTCAATTCAGTACCGCTCTTCAGCGAGTCCAAATCCCACTGCACCAAAATATGTTATACCACGTTCCCTCCTTCAGGGAGCAGTAGTAATATTCAGAACTGTACGTTCCCTTTTGGTAGGTCACTCAGTATAACACACTATGGGGTAGAGGTTGACCGATTTAATCGGAATGGCAGATTTTTACCTTGTCAGCTCGGGGGATCCAATCTTGCAACCTTGAAGTTAACTAGTCCAATGCAATAACGACCTGCCTCTCTCTCGTTGCACTCCACAAGGAGACTGCCTGTTACGCGAATGCAGTAAGCCAAGGTAAGTTGCTAGCTAGCATTAAACTTATCTTATAAAAAACAATCAATCATAATCACTAGTTAACTACACATGGTTGATGATATTGCATATAATCTGACTGAGCATACAAGTATCTGACTGAGCGGTGGTATGCAGAAGCAGGCGCGTAAACATTCATTCAAACAGCACTTTCATGCATTTTGCCAGCAGCTCTTTGTTGTGTGTCAAGCATTGCGCTGTTTATGACTTCAAGCCTATCAACTCCTGAGATGAGGCTGGTGTAACCGAAGTGAAATGGCTGGCTAGTTAGCGTGCGCTAATAGTGTTTGAAACTTCACTCGCTCTGAGACTTGGAGTGGTTGTTCCCCTTGCTCTGCATGGGTAACGCTGCTTCGAGGGTGGCTGTTGTCGTTGTGTTCCTGGTTCGAGCCCAGGGAGGAGCGAGGAGAGGGATGGAAGCTATACTGTTACACTGGCAATACTAAAGTGCCTATAAGAACATCCAATAGTCAAAGGTATATGAAATACAAATGGTATAGAGAGAAATAGTCCTATAATTCCTATAATAACTACAACCTAAAACTTCTTACCTGGGAATATTGAAGACTCATGTTAAAAGGAACCACCAGCTTTCATATGTTCTGAGCAAGGAACTCAAACGTTAGCTTTCTTACATGGCACATATTGCACTTTTACTTTCTTCTCCAACACTTTGTTTTGCATTATTTACACCAAATTGAACATGTTTCATTATTTACAGAAACCGACCCCTGCGGTACACCTTTCATAATATCCAGGAAACCGACCCCATGCGGTACACCTTTCATAATATCCAGGAAACCGACCCCCTGCGTTACACCTTTCATAATATCCAGGAAACCGACCCCTGCGATACACCTTTCATAATATCCAGGAAACCGACCCCTGCGGTTCACCTTTCATAATATCCAGGAAACCGACCCCCTGCGATACACCTTTCATAATATCCAGGAAACCGACCCCCTGCAGTTCACCTTTCATAATATTGAGGAAACTAGACTTGACACCATCAGAAAGCACACATTGTGTCCTGTCTGTCTGTCAGATGGTTCTTCAACCATTTGCAAGA
Source organism: Oncorhynchus tshawytscha (assembly GCF_018296145.1). Classification (NCBI taxonomy): domain Eukaryota; kingdom Metazoa; phylum Chordata; class Actinopteri; order Salmoniformes; family Salmonidae; genus Oncorhynchus; species Oncorhynchus tshawytscha. Next base: position 1,031,582 of record NC_056440.1, on the reverse strand, counting down.
CTACTGATCCAAGCCCATTATCTTTCAGTGAGATAGGGAATGAGTAAGGCCTTGGAAATACCTATAACTTAGGTTTTTAGGTGCAATTTAACACGTGTCTGAAACATCCAGATGTAAAACCAGACTGGTGCACATTGGGCCCGATTCCGACTTAGGAAATTGCACCTCTCTTACACAGGCCTTTCCTATGCAGTTCTCAGTAGTTGGTATTCAGACTTACCTTATGAAGGTGCATAAAGGGCTTGAATCCCAGACTAACTTATTCCTTTCCACCATTCTACTAACTTATTCCTCTCCACCCATTCTACTAACTTATTCCTCTCCACCCATTCTACTAACTTATTCCTCTCTACCCATTCTACTAACTTATTTCTCTCCACCCATTCTACTAACTTATTCCTCTCCACCCATTCTACTAACTTATTCCTCTCCACCCATTCTACTAACTTATTCCTCTCCACCCATTCTACTAACTTATTCCTTGCCCTCCATTCTGAAACTAGCTGCAGCTCTTTGTTAAGTCTTGAAGTAATTTCAGTCGCTGTGGTAGCTGACGTCTATAGTGTTGATTCATCCACATACATAGACACACGGGCTTTACTTAAAGCCAGTGGCATGACGTTAGTAAAGATTGAAAAAAGTAAGGGGCATAGACAGCTGCCCTGGGGAATTCCTGATTCTACCTAGGTTATGTTGGAGAGGCTTCCATTAAAGAACACCCTCTTTGTTCTGTTACAGGTAACTCCTTGTCCACAATATAGCAGGAGGTATAAAGCCATAACACATACGTTTTTCCAGCTACAGACTATGATCGATAATGTCAAAAGCCGCACTGAAGTCGAACAAAACATCCCCACAATCTTTTATCATCAATTTCTCTCAGCCATCATCAGTCATCAGTCTCTCAGCCAATCACAGCCAGTGCTGTGGTTGTTGATTGTCCTTCCCTATCAGTATGCTGAAAGTTTGTTGTCAATTTGTTTACTGTAGCATTGTATCTGGTCAAACACCATTTTTTCCAAAAGTTTACTGAGGGTTGGTAACCGGCTGATTCGTCGGATATTTGAGCCAGTAAAGGGGGCTTTACTATTCTTAGGTAGTGGAATTACTTTTGCTTCACTCCAAGCCTGGGGACTCACACTTTCTAGTAGGCTTAGAATGAAGATGTGGCAAATAGAAGGGGCAATATCTTCCACTATTATACTCAGTAATTTTCCAGTCAAGTTGTCAGACCTCAGAGGCTTGACATTGTTGATAGACAACAATCATTTCTTCACCTCTTCCACACTCACTTTACGGAATTCAAAATTACAATGCTTCGGTCAGTTATACTTGTATGTGTAGTGTCAGTGTTTGTTGCTGGCATGTCTATGTTTGCTAATCTGTCCAATGACAAAATCCCCAAATTACTTGGCAAAATCAGTTGGTTTTGAGATGAATGATTCATCTGATTCAATAAATGATGGAGTTGAGTTTTCCTTTTTGCCCAACATTAATTGAAGGTGCTCCACAGCTTTTTACTACCATACTGTCATTTATCTTTGTTTCATAGTGTAGTTTCTTCTTTTTATCCAGTTTAGTCACATGATTTCTCAATTTGCAATCGGTTGTACAGCCAGACCTACAGTATCTCTTTCGCCTCATCCCTCTCAACCATACAATTTTTCAATACCTCATCAATCCAAGGGGATTTAACAGTTTTTACAGTCATTTTCTGAATGGGTGCTTATTAGTAACTGGAATAAGTAGTTTCATAAATGTGTCAAGTGCAGCATCTGGTTGCTCCTCATTACACACCACAGACCAGCAGCGTCTGGTTGCTCCTCATTACACACCACAGACCAGCAGCGTCTGGTTGCTCCTCATTACACACCACAGACCAGCAGCGTCTGGTTGCTCCTCATTACACACCACAGACCAGCAGCATCTGGTTGCTCCTCATTACACACCACAGACCAGCAGCATCTGGTTGCTCCTCATTACACACCACAGACCAGCAGCGTCTGGTTGCTCCTCATTACACACCACAGACCAGCAGCGTCTGGTTGCTCCTCATTACACACCACAGACCAGCAGCGTCTGGTTGCTCCTCATTACTCACCACAGACCAGCAGCGTCTGGTTGCTCCTCATTACACACCACAGACCAGCAGCGTCTGGTTGCTCCTCATTACTCACCACAGACCAGCAGCGTCTGGTTGCTCCTCATTACTCACCACAGACCAGCAGCGTCTGGTTGCTCCTCATTACACACCACAGACCAGCAGCGTCTGGTTGCTCCTCATTACACACCACAGACCAGAAGCGTCTGGTTGCTCCTCATTACACACCACAGACCAGCAGCGTCTGGTTGCTCCTCATTACACACCACAGACCAGCAGCATCTGGTTGCTCCTCATTACACACCACAGACCAGCAGCGTCTGGTTGCTCCTCATTACACACCACAGACCAGCAGCGTCTGGTTGCTCCTCATTACACACCACAGACCAGCAGCGTCTGGTTGCTCCTCATTACACACCACAGACCAGCAGCGTCTGGTTGCTCCCTCAGTATACACCACAGACCAGCAGTGTCTGGTTGCTCCTCATTACACACCACAGACCAGCAGCGTCTGTTTGCTCCTCATTACTCACCACAGACCAGCAGTGTCTGGTTGCTCCTCATTACACACCACAGACCAGCAGCATCTGGTTGCTCCTCATTACACACCACAGACCAGCAGCATCTGGTTGCTCCTCATTACATACCAGCAGCGTCTGGTTGCTCCTCATTACACACCACAGACCAGCAGCATCTGGTTGCTCCTCATTACACACCACAGACCAGCAGCATCTGGTTGCTCCTCATTACACACCACAGACCAGCAGCATCTGGTTGCTCCTCATTACACACCACAGACCAGCAGCATCTGGTTGCTCCTCATTACACACCACAGACCAGCAGCGTCTGTTTGCTCCTCATTACTCACCACAGACCAGCAGTGTCTGGTTGCTCCTCATTACACACCACAGACCAGCAGCATCTGGTTGCTCCTCATTACACACCACAGACCAGCAGCATCTGGTTGCTCCTCATTACATACCAGCAGCGTCTGGTTGCTCCTCATTACACACCACAGACCAGCAGCATCTGGTTGCTCCTCATTACACACCACAGACCAGCAGCATCTGGTTGCTCCTCATTACACACCACAGACCAGCAGCATCTGGTTGCTCCTCATTACACACCACAGACCAGCAGCATCTGGTTGCTCCTCATTACACACCACAGACCAGCAGCATCTGGTTGCTCCTCATTACACACCACAGACCAACAGCATCTGGTTGCTCCTCATTACACATCACAGACCAGCAAATATTATTTACATCAACAACATAGGAATCACTACAACACTTCTTGTTTGACCTTTTATACACTATATTAGGCCCAGCCTTTGGAACTTTGGTTTTCCTAGATATGCCTGTTATAATGTGATCACTACATCAGATGGATTTGGATATACCTTTCAGGCACATTTCTGCAGCATCAGTAAAGATATGATCAATACATGTTGATGATGTCATTCCTGTGTTTGTAACTACCCTGGTAGGTTGACTGACAACCTGAACCAGGTTGCAGGAACTAGTTGCAGTTTGACGCTTTCTCTTGAGTGGGCAGCCTGATGAAAGACAGTCAATATTTAAAATCACCCAGAAAATATATCGCGGGAACATGCTAACATCTCTGTTGACGAGTCTACGATATGTAAAACACTAAACAAGAATAGTGTTCATGGGAGTACACCACGGAAGAAGCCACTGCTGTCCAAATGTTTTTTTTCTGCACATCTGAAGTTTTCAAAAGTGCACCTGGATGTTCCACAGCGCTACTGGCAAAATATTCTGTGGACAGATGAAACTACAGTTGAGTTGTTTGGAAGGAAGGAACACATGACCACTATGTGTGAAGAAAAAAGTCACAGCACTGCAACATCAAAACCTCATCCCAACTGTAAACTATGGTGGAGGGAGCATCATGGTTTGGGTCTGCTTTGCTGCCTCCGGGCCTGGACAGCTTGCTCTCATCAAAGGAAAAATGAATTCCCAAGTTTATCAAGACATTTTGCAGGAGAATGTGAGGCGAATCTGTCCGCCAATTGAAGGTCAACAGAAGTTGGGTGATGCAACAGGACAACGACCCAAAACACAGAAATAAATCAACAACAGAATGGCTTCAACAGAAGAAAATACACCTTTTGGAGTGTCCCAGTCCTGACCTCAACCTCATTTAAAATGCTGTGGCATGACCTCGAGAGTGGTTCACACCAGACATCCCAAGAATTTTGCTGAACTGAAAGAGTTTTGTAAAGAGGAACGGTCCACAATTCCTCCTGACCGTTGTGCAGGTCTGATCCGCAACTAAAGAAAACATTTGGTTGAGTTTATTGCTGTCAAGGAAGGTCAACCAGTTATTAAATCCAATGGTTCACATACTTTTCCCACCCTGCACTGTGAATGTTTACACGGTGTGTTCAATAAAGACATGAAAACGTATAATTGTTTGTGTAATTAGTTTAAGCAGACTGTGTTTGTCTTGTTGTGACCTAGATGAAGCTCAGATCATGTTGTATGACCAGTTGATGCAGAAATCCAAGTATTTCCAAAGGGTTCACATCCTGTTTCTTACCACTGTACTTTAGCTAAAGCATTATGACAACTTGGTGACGCAATATTTGGGATTGCTCGCCCAATATTTAAATAATCTTAATTAAATCCCTTTACTTTAGATGTGTGTATTGTTGTGTAATTGTTAGATATTACTTATTAGATACTGCTGCTCCGTTAGAGCTAGAAACACAAGCATTTCACTACACCGGTGATAACATCTGCTAAACATGTGTATGTGACCAATAACATCTACTAAACACGTGTATGTGACAAATACAATTTGATTCAATTAAATGAGCTGTGCTTGGGTCATTGATAAGTCATTGTCTCAACGCAGCCTTATAATACTGTGAAAGGATCCAGGAACCCAGATGATTTTGGTGGATCCCATCCTCCTTATAATGCTGTGAAAGGATCCAGGAACCCAGATGATTTGGGTGGATCCCATCCTCCTTATAATGCTGTGAAAGGATCCAGGAACCCAAGTGATTTGGGTGGATCCCTTCCTCCTTATAATACTGTGAAAGAATCCAGGAACCCAAGTGATTTGGGTGGATCCCATCCTCCTTATAATGCTGTGAAAGGATCCAGGAACCCAAGTGATTTGGGTGGATCCCATCCTCCTTATAATGCTGTGAAAGGATCCAGGAACCCAAGTGATTTGGGTGGATCCCATCCTCCTTATAAAACAAGCTTTGACCCCACATGCACCATGACAGTATCAGTCCCCGGTGACTGAGTCACAGCCTCAGGAAGCAACCTGGTGATATCCTGAACTTTGGCCCCAGACATGGTGTCTGTCTGGGATCTGTGTTTTCAGTGTCAACAGAGAAATACTCCTCAACCAAAGGTGACTTATAGAATACACCCTATTCCATAGGGCTCTGGTCTAAAGTAGTGCACTATATAGGGAATAGGGCTCTGGTCTAAAGTAGTGCACTATATAGGGAATAGGGCTCTGGTCTAAAGTAGTGCACTATATAGGGAATAGGGCTCTGGTCTAAAGTAGTGCACTATATAGGGAATAGGGTTCTGGTCTAAAGTAGTCACTATATAGGGAATAGGGCTCTGGTCTAAAGTAGTACACTATATAGGGAATAGGGCTCTGGTCTAAAGTAGTGCACTATATAGGGAATAGGGCTCTGGTCTAAAGTAGTGCACTATATAGGGAATAGGGCTCTGGTCTAAAGTAGTGCACTATATAGGAATAGGGCTCTGGTCTAAAGTAGTACACTATATAGGGAATAGGGTTCTGGTCTAAAGTAGTACACTATATAGGGAATAGGGCTCTGGTCTAAAGTAGTACACTATATAGGGAATAGGGCTCTGGTCTAAAGTAGTGCACTATATAGGGAATAGGGCTCTGGTCTAAAGTAGTGCACTATATAGGGAATAGGGCTCTGGTCTTAAGTAGTACACTATATAGGGAATAGGGTTCTGGTCTAAAGTAGTGCACTATATAGGAATAGGGCTCTGGTCTAAAGTAGTCACTATATAGGGAATAGGGTTCTGGTCTAAAGTAGTGCACTATATAGGGAATAGGGCTCTGGTCTAAAGTAGTCACTATATAGGAATAGGGCTCTGGTCTAAAGTAGTGCACTATATAGGGAATAGGGCTCTGGTCTAAAGTAGTACACTATATAGGGAATAGGGCTCTGGTCTAAAGTAGTACACTATATAGGGAATAGGGCTCTGGTCTAAAGTAGTGCACTATATAGGGAATAGGGCTCTGGTCTAAAGTAGTCACTATATAGGGAATAGGGCTCTGGTCTAAAGTAGTGCACTATATAGGGAATAGGGTTCTGGTCTAAAGTAGTGCACTATATAGGGAATAGGGCTCTGGTCTAAAGTAGTGCACTATATAGGGAATAGGGCTCTGGTCTAAAGTAGTACACTATATAGGGAATAGGGCTCTGGTCTAAAGTAGTACACTATATAGGGAATAGGGCTCTGGTCTAAAGTAGTACACTATATAGGGAATAGGGCTCTGGTCTAAAGTAGTGCACTATATAGGGAATAGGGCTCTGGTCTAAAGTAGTGCACTATATAGGGAATAGGGCTCTGGTCTTAAGTAGTGCACTATATAGGGAATAGGGTTCTGGTCTAAAGTAGTGCACTATATAGGGAATAGGGCTCTGGTCTAAAGTAGTCACTATATAGGGAATAGGGCTCTGGTCTAAAGTAGTGCACTATATAGGGAATAGGGCTCTGGTCTAAAGTAGTACACTATATAGGGAATAGGGCTCTGGTCTAAAGTAGTACACTATATAGGGAATAGGGCTCTGGTCTAAAGTAGTGCACTATATAGGGAATAGGGCTCTGGTCTAAAGTAGTGCACTATATAGGGAATAGGGCTCTGGTCTAAAGTAGTGCACTATATAGGGAATAGGGCTCTGGTCTAAAGTAGTGCACTATATAGGGAATAGGGCTCTGGTCTAAAGTAGTGCACTATATAGGGAATAGGGTTCTGGTCTAAAGTAGTCACTATATATGGAATAGGGCTCTGGTCTAAAGTAGTACACTATATATGGAATAGGGCTCTGGTCTAAAGTAGTACACTATATAGGGAATAGGGCTCTGGTCTAAAGTAGTACACTATATAGGGAATAGGGCTCTGGTCTAAAGTAGTACACTATATATGGAATAGGGCTCTGGTCTATAGTAGTGCACTATATAGGGAATAGGGCTCTGGTATATAGTAGTGCACTATATAGGGAATAGGGCTCTGGTCTAAAGTAGTACACTATATAGGGAATAGGGCTCTGGTCTAAAGTAGTGCACTATATAGGGAATAGGGCTCTGGTCTAAAGTAGTACACTATATAGGGAATAGGGCTCTGGTCTAAAGTAGTACACTATATAGGGAATAGGGCTCTGGTCTAAAGTAGTGCACTATATAGGGAATAGGGCTCTGGTCTAAAGTAGTGCACTATATAGGGAATAGGGCTCTGGTCTAAAGTAGTGCACTATATAGGGAATAGGGCTCTGGTCTAAAGTAGTACACTATATAGGGAATAGGGCTCTGGTCTAAAGTAGTGCACTATATAGGGAATAGGGCTCTGGTCTAAAGTAGTGCACTATATAGGGAATAGGGCTCTGGTCTAAAGTAGTACACTATATAGGGAATAGGGCTCTGGTCTAAAGTAGTCACTATATAGGGAATAGGGTACCATTTGGGATGCTCACATAGTCTGGCTGAGGAGTTGGATTGATGCAGCAGAGATGAAATTGCCCCTTGCTGCGATAACACATGAAATACACAGTGCAAAAGGAGAACAAAACAGAATACCATATTTGTTTTAACAAGGGAAAGTTAGGAGAGAAGGGCCGAGCAGGGCCTCAGTGTTAGAGACAACATCACTGTGTGGGCTCAGGTATTTAAACCTTTTGGTTACTTGCCCAGTGCTCTAACCGCTAGGCTTCCTGCCACCATGATGGAGATGTGCAGAAACACCAAGCGTAGCAGACCTAGCACATGCTGTCCCATCTTGTCCCTTCAATTTTATCCTGTCCTGACCCTACAACAGTTCTATAACCCCAGAACTTCCCTGTCCCTTCCCGATAAAAAACGCTTCCATCCTGTCCAGTGCTCATTTTACTGTGAATAAATATGTAAGCTATTGTGTTTGAAAATTATTTCAGTAATGCAACTGCAATATGCAACTTAACTATCTTAGTTAAATGCACTGTTAGCAAGTCTCTCTAGATAAGAGCGTCTTCTAAATGACCTTAGTGTAGATCGATCAAGTCTGGAGGATGAGAACAGAGACCTCAACAGGTACATCACCAGCATACAACTGTAGCCTACATCTGAGCACTGTCCACACATGGACATTTAAACAAACCCTAAGCAGCAGTACTGCATCACTCTTCACCTCAGATGACACAGGTCTAGTTAAATAAACAAACGATTGGACCAGTAATGTTATCGAGATTAGAGGAACTATGGGCTTCAGGCTGCTTGTCCCTCTCTCCGGTTGGTAGCCTATTAAACCGCAGCAGTTTTTACAAGATGTGAAACCTACCCAGTTCCTTCGCTGTCAAAGACAACTCTATAAAATGTAGCTAAAATATTGTGTTTTCCTTGGCTCTAATGTTAATGATGGGTCCTTGGCTACAATGAGATGTTGCTATTCCTCTCTTGAAGGCTTTGTCATTTACTGACGTAAGCTACATTGGCGTCTGAGGTAAGGTAGTGACTGGCTACAACTGTAGCGAGGCGTGAGAATGAGCCAACGGAAGGAGGATGGGAGAAATGACCATTTAAAAAAAATATATATATATATATTTATATATATTAAGTAAACTACACTATATATAAAAAAGTATGTGGACACGTTCATATTTGTGGATTCAGCTGTTTCATCCGTTACTGACAGCTGGATCAAATCGAGCACAAAGCCATGCAATCTCCTTTGACAAACATTGTCAGTAGAATGGCCTCACTGAAGAGCTCAGTGACTTTCAACATGGCACCACCTTTCTAACAAGTCAGTTCATCAAATGTCTGTCCTGCTAGAGCCAATCAACTATAAGGGCTGTTATTGTGAAGTGGAAATGTGCTGAAGCGCGTAGCACGTAAAAATCGTCTGTCGTCGTTTGCAACAATCACTACCATGTTCAAAAACTGGCTAATGACGCAACGTCAGCACAAGAACTGAAACACGAAATGGGTTTCCATGGCCTACGATCACCATGCGCAATAACAAGCTTCGGCTGGAGTGGTGTAAAGCTTGCCGCCTTTAGACTCTGGAGCAGTGGAAACATGTTCAATGGAGTGATGATCACGCTTCACTATCTGGCAGTCCGAGGGACTAATCTGGGTTTGGCGGATGCCAGGAGAACGCTACCTGTCCCAATGAATAATGGCAACTGTAAAGTTTGGTGGAGGAGGAATAACGGTCCAGGGCTGTTAGTTCCAGTGAAGGGAAATCATAATGCTACAGCATACAATCGCATTCTTGACCATTTCCATTTTTGTGGCAACAGTTTGGGGACGGACCTTTCCTGTTTCAGCATGACAATGCCCCCGTACACAAAGCAAGGTCCATGCAGAAATGGTTTGTTGAGGTCGGTGTGGAATAACTTTTCTGGCCTGCATAGAGCCTCATTGAACACTTTTGAGATGAATTGGAACACTGATTGCGAACCAGGCCTAATCGCCCAACATTAGTACCTGACCTCACTAATGCGCTTGTGGCTGAATGGAAGCAATTCCCCTTGCAGCAATGTTCCAACATCTAGTGGAAAGCCTTCCCAGAAGAGTGGAGGCTGTTATAGCAGCAATGTTCCAACATCTAGTGGAAAGCCTTCCCAGAAGAGTGGAGGCTGTTATAGCAGCAATGTTCCAACATCTAGTGGAAAGCCTCCCAGAAGAGTGGAGGTTGTTATAGCAGCAATGTTCCAACATCTAGTGGAAAGCCTCCCAGAAGAGTGGTTTCTGTTTTAGCAGCAATGTTCCAACAGAAAGCCTTCCCAGAAGAGTGGAGGCTGTTAACTAGCCATAATGTTCCAACATCTTGGAAAGCCTCCCAGAAGAGTGGAGGTTATTATAGTTACAGCAATGTTCAACATCTATAAAAGCCTCCCAGAAGAGTGGTTTCTGTTTTAGCAGATAAGGGGGTACCAACTCCATATTAATGCCCATGATTTTGGTCATGAAGTGTATATTAGGTTACACACAGTTCAATTTTATAAAATGCTCCACACATTACATATTTCTACCCAACTTTTCCTGTACTGCCCGTTCCTGTCTACTGTCCCATCCTGTCCCGAACTCTAGAACTTCTCTCCCGTTCCTGTCTACTGTCCCATCCTGTCCCGAACTCTAGAACTTCTCTTATCTAGTAGTGGACCTACTAGATAATAACCTGGTCGGTGCTGTAGTGGACCTACTAGATAATAACCTGGTCGGTGCTGTAGTGGACCTACTAGATAATAACCTGGTCGGTGCTGTAGTGGACCTACTGGATAATAACCTGTTCGGTGCTGTAGTGGACCTACTGAATAATAACCTGGTCGGTGCTGTAGTGGACCTACTGAACCAACACTACTACGTTGTGACTGGCTCCATTCAGTCTTTTGTAGCAACATTTGAAATGTTGTGTTTTTACACTGGATAAAAGTAGAGACTCAGAGCTACAACATCATACACTACAGTTGAGGAACAATGGGAAAGTCTTTCTGCTTTGAAAGTTGATAAACCTCTAACCTCACCTTTGAGAAAATGGCCCTTGAATGTTTTGGTACTACGACTGGAGAGCTCTTCTTTGTCTCCACCCATTCAGCATCGTTCACAACCCATTAAGCTTGAGCTCCACTCATCTCTTTAAGGATTCATATTTGACGCTAGATTTCAAGACGGAAGGTGGGTTTATGCTAGGGGTGTGTTCGTAAATATAATGTGGAGTGCCGTAGTGTACTGAAAATGCTCGATCACAGATGCCATGTTTGCCTTTAGTTTGAAGATGAAATCCGGCGACAGGTGTAATATCCGTCTCCTTAGTTATCATTTTCTAATTCCACTGATTTCAAAACTCAGTCCTCCAGAATGTGGAAAGCAACACTTATGCAGTTCTACTATGTGATACATTTTTTTTTTAAAAGCAGCATTAGACAGGATTACCTACACATACTGACCAACTCCAATAGACAGAAGCGTTCCAGCCCACTCATTATCTCAGCCAATCATGGTCAGCTGGAAGGTTGCTGACTTTTTCTGTGGTTGAACCAACAAGGCTCGTAATTTAACTATTGTATTCGTATTTACAGATGACATACAAGTTTGATATTAAGCCACATGAAAGTTCACATGTTACAGAAGGAATTTCTGCAAAAAAAACAACACATTTTGTTTTAAAAAAAGAAGAAAAAAAGGTTTACGTTCAAATAACTCTCCTGTGAATTAGTGACGCATGACACGTGCCTAGTTTCCTGAAACGAGTCAAACATATCTGTTGAGTAACTGGAACACTGTACTAGCTGTGTGCCTGTGTCGTCAGAGCAGTGTGGAACAGAGCAAGAAGAGTTTGTCTGAATAAGGCCCTCCTGTTTTGGGCGGAGAACAGGGAGGGAAATTGTTCTGTGATTGGTTGATCCCGTCAGCCTATGCCAGCATGAGCTGGGCTTGGCTGAGTTTACACCAATCGTGGAATTTTTCCCCTCATGAACTGAAGATTTAGAGGGAGAGAGAGGGCAGTGAGCTAGCTAGCTAGCTTGGCAGCCTGTTCTGTTTAGCTACTAAAGTCCAACACAGCAGCCTAAGAGGGAGAAAAATAAACTGCAGAGCAACGGCTGTTTGACTGAGGTAAGTGAAGCCTGAACATTGTGTGGGCAGTGAGGAGGTTTTAACCCTGGGCTTAGCTGTGGAATTGTCTCTGTTTGAACTAAATGAAGGGTAGAGACTGGGTCTGGTCAGACTGAGAGGTACTGGAGCTGGAGGGAAGAAGGAGCTGAGCCACCCTCACCTCCCTCTGGAGGGAAGAAGGAGCTGAGCCACCCTAACCTCCCTCTGGAGGGAAGAAGGAGCTGAGCCACCCTAACCTCCCCTCTGGAGGGAAGAAGGAGCTGAGCCACCCTAACCTCCCCTCTGGAGGGAAGAAGGAGCTGAGCCACCCTAACCTCCCCTCTGGAGGGAAGAAGGAGCTGAGCCACCCTAACCTCCCCTCTGGAGGGAAGAAGGAGCTGAGCCACCCTAACCTCCCTGGAGGGAAGAAGGAGCTGAGCCACCTCCCCTAGGGACCCCCCTCTGGAGGGAAGAAGGAGCTGAGCCACCCTAACCTCCCCTCTGGAGGGAAGAAGGAGCTGAGCCCCCCTCTGGAGGGAAGAAGGAGCTGAGCCACCCTAACCCCCCTCTGGAGGGAGGGAAGAAGGAGCTGAGCCACCCTAACCCCCCCTGGAGGGAAGGAGGAGCTGGAGGGAAGAAGGAGCTGAGCCACCCTAACCCCCCTGAGCGCTGAACCATTTTCCAATGTTTTCTTTAGTCTGGAAAGGTTCTACACATAGCAAGACAAGGAAATATGTGTTTGACCAGCCTTGTCATCTACCATAGACTCTCCTGTCTGAATGTAGCCGACAGTCTCCTGACAGTCTGAAGCTCTCTCTCTGACAGAGGAAAGGAAGGCGTTTTCAGTTGGAGGAATTTGGACTGTGCTGTAAGCAGCTTAGACTGATTTTTTGGCCCCTTCTTCTCCTGGCATCTAGGCAGTTTTAGACGTTAGTAATCACCATAGCTGTTAGCTTACCTCCTAGTCCTTTCCCTGTCTGGGAAACAGAGTTCCTATATTCCTGATGGGTTAGTCAGTGTTTCTATTTGGAGAAGTTCTTTTCACCCAAGTGGAAGACTGTGTGTTTACCTCCATCTACTCCAATTCCACGGTAACAGAATTATGCTTTAAAATGTATGTCAAACAAAACCCATTGATTTCAACATTAATCAAACTCTCTGGATAGGGACTACTCTTAAAGGCCCAGTGCAGTCAAAAATGTGATTTTGCTGTGTATATACACTGCTCAAGAAAATAAAGGGAACACTTAAACAACACAATGTAACTCCAAGTCATTCACACTTCTGTGAAATCAAACTGTCCACTTAGGAAGCAACACTGATTGACAATAAATTTCACATGCTGTTGTGCAAATGGAATAGACAACAGGTGGAAATTATAGGCAATTAGCAAGACACCCCCAATAAAGGAGTGGTTCTGCAGTTGGTGACTACAGACCACTTCTCAGTTGCTATGCTTCCTGGCTGATGTTTTGGTCACTTTTGAATGCTGGCGGTGCTTTCACTTTAGTGGTAGCATGAGACGGAATCTACAACCCACACAAGTGGCTCAGGTAGTGCAGCTCATCCAGGATGGCACATCAATGCGAGCTGTGGCACAAAGGTTTGCTGTGTCTGTCAGCGTAGTGTCCAGAGCATGGAGGCGCTACCAGGAGACAGGCCAGTACATCAGGAGACGTGGAGGAGGCCGTAGGAGGGCAACAACCCAGCAGCAGGACCGCTACCTCCACCTTTGTGCAAGGAGGAGCAGGAGGAGCACTGCCACAGCCCTGCAAAATGACCTCCAGCAGGCCATAAATGTGCATGTGTCTGCTCAAACGGTCAGAAACAGACTCCATGAGGGTGGTATGAGGGCCCGACGTCCACAGGTGGGGGTTGTGCTTACAGCCCAACACCGTGCAGGACGTGTGGCATTTGCCAGAGAACACCAAGATTGGCAAATTCGCCACTGGCGCCCTGTGCTCTTCACAGATGAAAGCAGGTTCACACTGAGCACATGTGACAGAGTCCGGAGACGCTGTGGAGAACGTTCTGCTGCCTGCAACATCCTCCAGCATGACCAGTTTGGAGGTGGGTCAGTCATGGTGTGGGGTGGCATTTCTTTGCACAGCCCTCCATGTGCTCGCCAGAGGTAGCCTGACTGCCATTAGGTACCAAGATGGGATCCTCAGACCCCTTGTGAGACCATATGCTGGTGCGGTTGGCCCTGGGTTCCTCCTAACACAAGACAATGCTAGACCTCATGTGGCTGGAGTGTGTCAGCAGTTCCTGCAAGAGGAAGGCATTGATGCTATGGACTGGCCCACCCGTTCCCCAGACCTGAATCCAATTGAGCACATCTGGGACATCATGTCTCGCTCCATCCACCAACGCCACGTTGCCCCACAGACTGTCCAGGAGTTGGCGGATGCTTTAGACCAGGTCTGGGAGGAGATCCCTCAGGAGACCATCCGCCACCTCATCAGGAGCATGCCCAGGTGTTGTAGGGAGGTCATACAGGCACGTGGAGGCCACACACACTACTGAGCCTCAGTAGTGACTTGTTTTAAGGACATTATATCAGTTGGATCAGCCTGTAGTGTGGTTTTCCACTTTAATTTTGAGTGTGACTCCAAATCCAGACCTCCATGGGTTGATAAATTTGATTTCCATTGATAATTTTTGTGTGATTTTGTTGTCAGCACATTCAACTATGTAAAGAAAACAACAGTATTTAATAAGAATACATTCATTCAGATCTAGGACGTGTTATTTTAGTGTTCCCTTTATTTTTTGAGCAGTGTATTTCCACACTTTGAGGTTGGAATAATACTGTGAAATTGTGAAATTTGCCCTTTTGGAGTTAGAGTTGTTTTGGTGGGATGGAGTTTTGGCCTGATGATATGGAGGCGCTAAATTACACTGAACTAAAATAGAAACGCAACATGCAACAATTTCAAACATTTTACTGAGTTACAGTTCTTATAAGGAAATCAGTCCATTTAAATAAATTCATTAGGTCCTAATCTATGGATTTCACATGACTGGGAATACAGATATGACTCTGTTGGTCACAGATACCTTTAAAAAGAAGTAGGGTCGTGGATCAGAAAACCAGTCAGTATCTGGTTGCCTCATGCAGTGTGAAACATCTCCTTCACATAGAGTTGATCAGGCTGTTGATTGTGGCCTGTGGAATGTTGTCCCACTCCTCTTCAATGGCTGTGGGAAGTTGGTGGATTTAGGTGGGAACTTGATCACGCTGTCGTACACCTCGATCCAGAGCATCCCAAACATGCTCAATGGGTGACATGTCTGAGTATGAAGGCATTTTTGGTTAAGGGCTTGGAAGTAAGCATTTCACTATAAGGTCTACGACACCTGTTGTATTCAGCATTTCACTATAAGGTCTACTACACCTATTGAAATCAGCATTTCACTGTACTACACCTGTTGTATTCAGCATTTCACTGTAAGGTCTACTACACCTGTTGGATTCAGCATTTCACTGTAAGGTCTACTACACCTGTTGTATTCAGCATTTCACTGTAAGGTCTACCTACACCTGTTGGATTCAGCATTTCACTGTAAGGTCTACCTACACCTGTTGTATTCAGCATTTCACTGTGAGGTCTACTACACCTGTTGTATTCAGCATTTCACTGTAAGGTCTACTACACCTGTTGGATTCAGCATTTCACTGTGAGGTCTACTACACCTGTTGGATTCAGCATTTCACTGTAAGGTCTACCTACACCTGTTGGATTCAGCATTTCACTGTAAGGTCTACCTACACCTGTTGGATTCAGCATTTCACTGTGAGGTCTACTACACCTGTTGTATTCAGCATTTCACTGTGAGGTCTACTACACCTGTTGGATTCAGCATTTCACTGTGAGGTCTACTACACCTGTTGGATTCAGCATTTCACTGTGAGGTCTACTACACCTGTTGTATTCAGCATTTCACTGTGAGGTCTACTACACCTGTTGTATTCAGCATTTCACTGTAAGGTCTACTACACCTGTTGTATTCAGCATTTCACTGTGAGGTCTACTACACCTGTTGTATTCAGCATTTCACTGTGAGGTCTACTACACCTGTTGTATTCAGCATTTCACTGTGAGGTCTACTACACCTGTTGTATTCAGCATTTCACTGTAAGGTCTACTACACCTGTTGTATTCAGCATTTCACTGTAAGGTCTACTACACCTGTTGGATTCAGCATTTCACTGTCTACTAGGTATTCAGCATCTACTACACCCTGTTGTATTCAGCATTTCACTGTGAGGTCTACTACACCTGTTGTATTCAGCATTTCACTGTGAGGTCTACTACACCTGTTGTATTCAGCATTTCACTGTGAGGTCTACTACACCTGTTGTATTCAGCATTTCACTGTACTACACCTGTTGTATTCAGCATTTCACTGTGAGGTCTACTACACCTATTGAATTCAGCATTTCACTGTACTACACCTGTTGTATTCAGCATTTCACTGTAAGGTCTACTACACCTGTTGTATTCGGCGCATGTGTCATACGATTGATTTGATTTGAACAGTGCAGATTTAAAGTTTGGTAACAGAAAGACGGTTGGTGCTGTTTATGCCGACATTCTGTTACCAAACATCTGCACTGTTCTTCAAGTAAATGTGTTTTTTTTCCACATTTCCCCTTCCCTCTCTCCCCTTCCCCTCCTCCCTCTCTCCCCTTCCCCTCCTTCCTCTCTCCCCTTCCCCTCCTCCCTCTCTCCCCTTCCCCTCCTTCCTCTCTCCCCTTCCCCTCCTCCTCTCTCCCCTTCCCCTCCTTCCTCTCTCCCCTTCCCCTCCTCCCTCTCTCCCCTTCCCCTCCTTCCTCTCTCCCCTTTCCCCTCCTTCCTCTCTCCCCTTCCCCTCCTTCCTCTCTCCCCTTCCCCTCCTTCCTCTCTCCCCTTCCCCTCCTCCTCCCTCTCTCCCCTTCCCTCCTCCCTCTCTCCCCTTCCCCTCCTCCCTCTCTCCCCTTCCCCTCCTCCCTCTCTCCCCTTCCCCTCCTCCCTCTCTCCCCTTCCCCTCCTCCCTCTCTCCCCTTCCCCTCCTCCCTCTCTCCCCTTCCCCTCCTTCTCTCTCCCCTCCTTCCTCTCTCCCTTCCCCTCCTCCCTCTCTCCCCTTCCCCTCCTCCCTCCCTCTCCCCTTCCCCTCCTCCCTCCTCCTCTCCCCTTCCCCTCCTCCCTCTCTCCCCTTCCCCTCCTTCCTCTCTCCCCTTCCCCTCCTTCCTCTCTCCCCTTCCCCTCCTCCTCTCTCCCCTTCCCCTCCTCCCCCCTCCCCTTCCCCCTCCTTCCTCTCCCCTTCCCCTCCTTCCTCTCTCCCCTTCCCCTCCTTCCTCTCTCCCCTTCCCCTCCTCCCTCTCTCCCCTTCCCCTCCTCCCTCTCTCCCCTTCCCCTCCTCCCTCTCTCCCCTTCCCCTCCTTCCTCTCTCCCCTTCCCCTTCCTCCTCTCTCCCCTTCCCCTCCTCCCTCTCTCCCCTTCCCCTCCTCCCTCTCTCCCCTTCCCCTCCTTCCTCTCTCCCCTTCCCCTCCTTCCTCTCTCCCCTCCTTCCTCTTCTCCTCCCTCTCTCCCCTTCCCCTCCTTCCTCTCTCCCCTTCCCCCTTCCTCTCTCCCCTTTCCCTCCTTCCTCTCTCCCCTTTCCCTCCTTCCTCTCTCCTTTCCTTCCTTCCTCTCTCCCCTTTCCCTCCTTCCCTCTCCCCTTCCCCTCCTTCCTCTCTCCCCTCCTTCCTCTCCTCCCTCTCTCCCTTCCCCTCCTTCCTTCTCCCCTCCTTCCTCTCTCCCCTTCCCCTCCTTCCTCTCTCCCCTTTCCCTCCTTCCTCTCTCCCCTTTCCCTCCTTCCTCTCTCCCCTTTCCCTCCTTCCTCTCTCCCCTTCCCCTCCTTCCTCTCTCCCCTTCTTCCCTTCTCCTCCCTCTCTCCCCTTCCCCTCCTTCCTCTCTCCCCCCTTCCCCTCTTCTCCCCCCTCTCCCCTTCCCCTCCTTCCTCTCTCCCCTTCCCCTCCTTCCTCTCTCCCCTTCCCCTCCTCCCTCTCTCCCCTTCCCCTCCTTCCTCTCTCCCCTTCCCCTCCTCCCTCTCTCCCCTTCCCCTCCTCCCTCTCTCCCCTTCCCCTCCTTCCTCTCTCCCCTTCCCCTCCTCCCTCTCTCCCCCTTCCCCTCCTCCCTCTCTCCCCTTCCCCTCCCCCTCTCTCCCCTTCCCCTCCTCCCTCTCTCCCCTTCCCCTCCTCCCCTCTCTCCCCTTCCCCTCCCCTTCCTCTCTCTCCCCTTCCCCTCCTTCCTCTCTCCCTTCCCTCCCCTTTCCCCTCCCTTCCTCTCTCCCCTTCCTCCCTTTCCTCTCTCCCCTTCCCCTCCTTCCTCTCTCCCCTTCCCTCCTTCCTCTCTCCCCTTTCCCCCTCCCCTTCCTCTCTCCCCTTCCCCTCCTTCCCCTTCCCCTCTCCCCCTTCCCCTCCCCCTTCCCTCCTCTCCCCCTCCCCTCCTCCCTCTTCCCCTCCTCCCTCCCTCTCCCCTTCCCCTCCTTCCTCTCTCCCCTTCCCCTCCTTCCTCTCTCCCCCCCCTCCTCCTCTCTCCCCTTCCCCTCCTTCCTCTCTCCCCTTCCCCTCCTCCTCTCTCCCCTTCCCCTCCTTCCTCTCTCCCCTTCCCTCCTCCCTCTCCCCTCCCCTTCCCCTCCTCCTCCCTCTCCCCTTCCCCTCCTCCCTCTCTCCCCTTCCCCTCCTCCCTCTCTCCCCTTCCCCTCCTCCCTCTCTCCCCCTTCCCCTCCTCCCTCTCTCCCCTTCCCCTCCTCCTCTCTCCCCTTCCCCTCCTCCCTCTCTCCCCTTCCCCTCCTTCCTCTCTCCCCTTCCCCTCCTCCCTCTCTCCCCTTCCCCTCCTCCTCTCTCCCCTTCCCCTCCTCCCCCTCCCCCTCTCCCCCTCCTTCCTCCTTCCCTTCCCCTCCCCTCCTTCCTCTCTCCCCTTCCCCTCCTTCCTCTCTCCCCTTCCCTCCTCCCTCTCTCCCCTTCCCCTCCTCCCTCTCTCCCCTTCCCCTCCTCCCCCTCTTCCCTTCCCCTCCTCCCTCTCTCCCCTTCCCCTCCTCCCCTCTCCCCTTCCCCTCCTGCCTCTCTCAGCCTATCTCCCTGTTGGTGTTCTGTAAACTGCTGGATCTGATTAGTGTGTGTGCTCTACTTTTGTTCATTCCCTGTCGCCAGAACACAATGTACTAAAACAACTTTAAAACAGCGTATGGATGAACTAACGCCAACGATCGCTTTACCACTGTTTTCCGTCGTGTGTGTCTTATAGAAGTGTGTGTCTGTTATAACATAGTTTCTCTACAGCCACATAGTTTCAGCCTGACTCAACCTCTCCTCAGTAAAATAATTAGCTCCCTCTTTCTATTTTTCTCCCTCTCCTTCTCTCTTTCTCTCTCTCTTTCACACTCTCTCTCGCTCTCATACCTCGCTGGCAGAAGTATGTGAAACAGTTTAGTGGTGTTTGAACCTGTAGCAGTGATTGTCTGTTGTGGATTATACACCTAAGCGTGCACCATTACCTGACACATGGGTTGGTTCAAAATAGAGCACGATATCAAATAAAAGTGTATTTGTCAGGGGTTATAGCAGGGGTTATAGCAGGGGAAGCAAAATGCTTATGTTACTACTGTAGAATGTCTAGCAAATACAATATGAATACAGAAATAATCAACAAATCTAATACAAGAAATCAAGAAATTAACAATTCAAGTAGATATATTAGAGTGAGCAGTGTCAGAATCTAAATATACATACATGGTGTGTTAACACTTGTATGTACTGTAGTAGGTATAATAGGATGAGCTATGTGGAGAGTACAGCTATGTGGAGAGTACAGCGACAGTTGAAGTCAGAAGTTTACAAACACCTTAGCCACATACATTTAAATCAGTTTTCACAATTCCTGACATTTAATCAGAGTAAAAAATCCCTGTTTTAGGTCAGTTAGGATCACCACTTTATTTTAAGAATGTGAAATGTCAATAATACTAGAGAGAATGATTTATTTCAGCTTTTATTTCTTTCATCACATTCCCAGTGGGTCAGAAGTTTACATTCTCAATTAGTATTTGGTAGCATTGCCTTTCAATTGTTTAACTTGGGTCAAACATTTCAGGTAGCCTTCCACAAGCATCCCACAATAAGTTGGGTGAATTTTGGCCCATTCCTCCTGACAGAGCTGGTGTAACTGAGTCAGGTTTGTAGGCCTCCTTGCTCGCACACGCTTCTTCAGTTCTGCCCACAAATTTTCTATGGGATTGAGGTCAGGGCTTTGTGATGTCCACTCCAATACCTTGACTTTGTTGTCCTTAAGCCATTTTGCCACAACTTTGGAAGTATGCTTGGGGTCATTGTCCATTTGGAGACCCATTTGCGACCAAGCTTTAACTTCCTGACTGATGTCTTGAGAAGTTGCTTCAATATATCCACATCATTTTCTTCCCTCATGATTCCATCTATCTGGCTCCATCTGGCTTTTTTATGTTGGTTTTGGAGCAGTGGCTTCTTCCTTGCTGAGCGGCCTTTCAGGTTATGTCGATATAGGACTCGTTTTACTGTGGATATAGATACTTTTGTACCTGTTTCCTCCAGCATCTTCACAAGGTCCTTTGCTGTTGTTCTGGGATTGATTTGCACTTTTCGCACCAAAGTACGTTCATCTCTAGGAGACAGAACGCGTCTCCTTCCTGAGCGTTATGTAAACATCTTTACTGAGGAGACAGAGGTAGCCGGCAAGTGATGGCTGTTCCTTCCTGTTCTGCAGCTGATGGTCTGGTGTTATGTAAATGGTCTGGTGATAGAAGCTGACTCTGATGGTCTGGTGAAAGCTGTTCTACATGAGGTCATCAGACTCTAGGGTCTGGTGTTAGCAGGGGTCAGAGTACCTGATGGTCTGGTGTTAGGTAGCTGATGGTCTGGTGTTAGAAGCTGTTCTAAGTGATGGCTGTTCTGTTCTACAGTCTGATGGTCTGGTGTTAGAAGCTGTTCTACAGTCTGATGGTCTGGTGTTAGAAGCTGTTCTACAGTCTGATGGTCTGGTGTTAGAAGCTGTTCTACAGTCTGATGGTCTGGTGATGGTCTGGTGTTAGAAGCTGTTCTACAGTCTGATGGTCTGGTGTTAGAAGCTGTTCTACAGTCTGATGGTCTGGTGTTAGAAGCTGTTCTACAGTCTGATGGTCTGGTGTTAGAAGCTGTTCAACAGTCTGATGGTCTGGTGTTAGAAGCTGTTCTACAGTCTGATGGTCTGGTGTTAGAAGCTGTTCTACAGTCTGATGGTAATAGAAGCTGTGTCTCAGTCTCTTGGTTCTAGCTCTGATGTACCTGTACTGTCTCTGTCTGCTAGATGGTAGCGGGGTGAGCAGACTGTGGTTCGGGTGGCTGAGCTCCTTAATGATCTTCTTGGTCTTCCTTTGACACAGAGTGCTTTAAATTTCCTGGAGGGTAAGCAGCCCCACATTATAAAATACTTACGATTTCATTGTCTTTTACATATAACCTGTAGGAACACAGTATGGCATGTCGGTCTCTCAGTTATGGGTGGGGGAGTGAAAAGGATGCAAATTAAATACTTTAGTTTTTCCTATAGTGAATAGTGTGTTTTTGTGGATATTACTGTGGTATTTACTGTATTATACTATAACATTCAATACCAAGTACTACACATGATGGATGGATACTACAGTGTGTAGTACAGTATTCTACAGTATACTACAGTTTACTCTAACATTCCATAGTAAGTACTGTAGTTTTCTATAGTAAACTGTGGTATTTTTTCATGTGGGGTGTGCCCCATGGTTATGCGTTGGGCTGACCGCACCACACTCTGGAGAGCCATGTGGTTGAGGGCAGTTCCTGTACCAGGCAGGGATGCAGGCCGACAGAATGCTCTCAATGGTGCATCTGTAGAAGTTCGTGGGGGGGGGGATGCCGAATTTCTTCAGCCGCCAAAGTTGAATAGGTTTCAGGTTTTTACGTGATGTCCGAAGGAACTTGAAGCTTTTGACCCACTGGGGCCCGTCGACGAGGATGGAAGTTCACCATCTGATCCTTTATTTTGTTGACGTTGAGGGAGAGGTTATTTTCCTGGCACCACTCTGCCAGTGCCCTCACCTCCTCCCTATAGGTTGTCTCAGTGTTGTTGGTAATTAGGCATACCATGCTTCATCAGCAAACTTGTTGATTGAGTTGGAGTCGTGTCGTGGAGGCCACCCAGACGTGGGTGAATAGGGTTTACAGGAAGGGGCTGAGCACACACCCCTGAGGGGCCCCTGTGTTGACGATCAGCTTGGCAGAGGTGTTGTTGCATATCTTTACCAGCTGGGGGCGGCCTGTCAGGAAGTCCAGGACTCAGTAGAACCGGTTTAGACCCAGTGATGAACTATGGTGTTAAACACTGAGCTGTAGTCCATGTTTAATCATGGAAATTGAGAACATCTCATGTACATTACCTAGTAAACCAAAGATAGTTTGTAGCTTTGGTCAAAATTACATTTTGACATGACTCATGTAACGACGTGCGCTGAGAGTCGGGAAGCAAGTTCAAGATTTAATCAAATAAATGCAACTAAATACAGGATACAATGATAAATAACTGAAAACTTCTACAAATTGCACCTACCTCCCTGTCAGTTTTGTCCTAGTTTGATTGAGTTTACAACAATCAGAAAGTAGGAAGCCCATTAAAATACAAAGCCAGAAACACGAACAGCGCACAGACAAGAGAGAGAAACACAGTCTGGGGAAGGAACCAAAGGGAGTGACATATACAGTGGGGAGAACAAGTATTTGATACACTGCCGTTTTGCAGGTTTTCCTACTTACAAAGCATGTAGAGGTCTGTCGTTTTTATCATAGGTACACTTCAACTGTGAGAGACGGAATCTAAAACAAAAATCCAGAAAATCACATTGTATGATTTTTAAGTAATTAATTTGCATGACATCAGTATTTGATCACCTACCAACCAGTAAGAATTCTGGCTCTCTGAAATTTTTTGAAAATTATCCGAATTTTGTATTAATATTACGTTTGTAAAAAATATTTAAAAAATCATATCCATCTTACCTCAATATTGTTTTATGTCCTTCGGTCTCGAGAAGATGACGAGTTCCAGGGGAACCTGTCAGATATCACCCAGACTAGCTGACATCATGCTGTGCCATTCCCCTTATTTTTGACCCCATTTTTCTCTGGCCTCCATTCATTTGGTCTACAAGGGTAAAAACTCCAATAATTATCCAACGGCTTAATGATAGAGACATGAGGTTTGGGCCGTTGTGTTTTGGGGGGGATAACCTATGCAACTCACCCAATGGTTAGTGCATTTTGATTGGACGACACTCTACAATAGAAGTATATTCTAAAGACTGATCGTTCTGTTCTATGCAGATCAAACGGAGGATTAGAATGAACACCTTCTGTCATCATGATGTCTGTAGATGCAGTTTAACTTAAGATAGCTAATGTTAGCATCGCTAACTCTTTTTTTGACCAACTTTGCCATCTCTCTAAAGTACATTTGACTAAATCATAATGATGGCAAAGTTGTTTCCTACTACTTATTTGCCTACTTTAGCAATGTCATCGTATTTCCAGGCACCTATGGTGTAATATAGGCAAACCGTCATTAGCTCCACTCGACGTTCAGGCTCCACTATGGCTGAGGATAAATAGAAATGCTGAAGCAACTAAATACGGTACGTTACATTGACTGAAGTTGACCAAGCAATAAAGATATGATTTATAATGATAATTACACCACACACTTTGCATAGCGAATGAATATGGTGCTTAGCAAAGTAAACCAGCTAGCAATAAAGATATGATTTATAATGATAATTACACCACACACTCTGCATAGTGAATGAATATGGTGCTTAGCAAAGTAAACCAACCAGCTTTCTACACCATGTAAAAAATAAAAAAAAATTTAAAAAACACTTTGCTGGAACATAGTACGATGAACGTTAGATGACCAACAAGTACATATTACCTCAACTACTTCGCACATTGACTCGCCCTTACAAAAACATATTGCAGTAAAAGTGCAGTAACTGCAGTTGACTGTGGTATTTTGGACTCAGAATAACTGCAGTGTACTACAATTAAACTGCAAAATTCCAGCAGTGGGAAAAAAAAATTGGACGCAGTATTTTCAGTATACTGCTGTTATACTGCAATCTGTTTTTGTGAGGATGTGGTACTGGAACTCCTTGTTTATAGACTGTTGTTAATGTTACTATTTTCTTTATTTGTTTGTTTTTACTAATCTTTTAATACTTTTTAACTCTGCATTGTTGGGAAAGTGCTTCTAAGTAATCATTTCACGGTAACGTAAACTCACTCACTTTTGTACATCGCCTTGGTCCGTACAATTGACCTTATTTTAATGCCCCAAAATGTAATACTTCCAGATCAACTGTAATGTCAATACCATTGCACAATTTGTCCCCTTTCCAACAGAATAAATGACCTCCACGCTGCCCGTTTCTGCATGATTCAACAAGGCAATGAGCCCCGTCGGGTCTTTTTAAACATGGCGGGCGGGGAAGAGAAACTAATGCGTGATAGTGAGAAGGAGAGATGTCATGTGGGAAAATAGCTTTTTTTCACTCGATCTGTCCAACTTATCACTAAAATGTAAATAAAACACTGTAAAGAGTTTATATAATGTGTCATTACATACCTATTCGAAGGTTTGTTTCGAATTTGAATCGGATTTTACGGACGGTGCTAAAGTGATCTTCAGAAGTAAACTTTTTTTTTTGAGAGTCGTGATCCCCTGCAGTGACGATGCAAAATATGACTTACCCCCGTCACTGTCCATTTGATTTATTTCACATTTTTACCCCCTTTTCTCCCCAACTTCGTGGTAGTTAGTCATTACTATCTTGTCTCATCACTACAACTCCCATACGGGCTCGGGAGAGACGAAGGTCGAAAGCCATGTGTCCTCCGAAACACAACCCAACCAAACCGCACTGCTTCTTAACACAGCGCCATCCAACCCGGAAACCAGCCGTACCAATGTGTCGGAGGAAACACTGTGCACCTGGCAACCTTGGTTGGCGCGCACTGCTCCCGGCCCGCCACAGGAGTCGCTGGTGCGCGATGAGACAAGGATATCTCTACCGGCCAACCCCTCCCTAACCCGGACGACGCTAGGCCAATTGTGCGTCGCCCCACCGACCTCCCAGTCGCGGCCGGCTGCGACAGATCCTGGGCGCGAACCCAGAGTCTCTGGTGGCACAGCTAGAGCTGCGATGCATATGTATGGCTAAAATGGCTAAAACTCGATAGCTAGCTAACCAATAACTGTATTGATGTATTTGAGAGACAACAAGTGCAAATTTATTTATGTTTTCAATAAACATTGGAGGGTATTTTCCACGTCAACAATCTACCCCGTCTGTTTTTCCCCATGGTTACGCACGCCTCGGTTTTGTTTCTAAACAACCAACATGTCTACAGCAGAGAGGAATAGTCCTTGGTGAAACTTTGTATTGTAGCTAATGTTGTCCATGCTTGTTGTGGCCATGACTGTCGGGTGATGAGGCTACGTTCTCACGTCATACTAGACCACTGTTCTCCCAGCAGCTGCCAGAGAAGCAACACTGGGGTTTAAAGTTGTCATGTAATTTTCAAAGAATTAAATTCTCTGATCCGTTTATAGCTATTGTTCCATACCTGTAATGTCATTGTTACAGAACCAATTTACTGCAACATGTGTTTCCTGGTATGACTCTAGTTCCAATGCCTTTTGTTCTTCTCTTCTTCCCATAGAGAGAGGAGAGAGGTCTGTCAGCAGGGGTACTGAGGCCACACCCCCATATGGCTATCAGCTAGACCTGGACTTCCTGAAGTATGTGGACGACATACAGCGTGGCAACACCATCAAGAGGCTGAACATCCAGCGGAAATCCAGGCCTGTCCGGCCGGCGGCGGAGCCCGTGCCCAGGGGAGGTTGCTCTGGTGGGGGCAGTGGGTACAGTGGGCAGGGCCAGGCTGAATGGACCTCCACAGGCTCCCTACCCTCCTCCAGTGAAGAGGCACAGCAGAGTCCCCTCTTCTACCCCTCCCCCCAGCCTCACCCTCCCCCCACCCTGATTTACCACGCCCATGCCCCTCTCCCTTCCTGTGAGCCTCCCCCTCCCCTTCCTCCCCTACCCCCGAGGGCTACCTGAGCGTCCCCGCCGAAGCCCCTCAACGGCCCCTTCTCCCGCCCCCCTCTCTGTGGGAACCTCCCCTCCTCAACCCCCAGGTTGAGAAGACCCTGATGGAGACGAGGAGGAGGTTAGAACAGGAGCGCCACCTCATGCAGCCCCCCTCCCCCTCCGAACCCCCTGGCCCTGCTCCTCGCCACCGCCTGGCCTCCTTCGGAGGGATGGGGGGGTCCAGCACCTCCCTGTTCTCCTCCCTGCTTCCCAACGGGGGTGGAGGTAGTGGAGAGTACAACCCCTACTACACTTCCATGGGTTCCTCTATGCACCACAGCCCCATGTCCTCGGGCATGACCACGCCGGCCACCAACGTGTCTCCACTCCACCTGCAGCACATCCGGGAGCAGATGGTGGTGGCCCTGCGGAGGCTGAAGGAGCTAGAGGAGAAGGTGAAGACCATACCTGTCCTGCAGGTGAAGATAGCTGTGTTGCAGGAGGAGAAGAGACAGATGACCTGTCAGAAGAACCAGAGGCTGGGGGTGGGGGCATAGTGGGGGGTTCAGGAAGAGGTCCTATAGCGTGGGCAGTGCTGACCAGTTGGCCGACCAGCTGGACCCCCAGACACATACCCAACAGACCCAGGAGCTGCACATCATGGAGCCAGAGGGCCAGGAGTGTCAGGGCCATAGTCAGAGTACCAAGGGGATGGAGGAGTTCAGGAGGCTGGCTGCAGAGGTCCAAGCCCTGGGGGCAAACAGCCAGGATCAAGGGTCTCACCAGGCCAGGCAGACCCAGACCTCCCTCCCTCTCACCCACAATAACAACAACCAGCTCACCTCCACGGCGGTCGGCCCAGATGAGAACATGAACGACGCCACGGTGGTCGCCCAAAAGTCGCCGGTGATGACGATGGTACAACAACGACGCTTCTACTGTGACGTCGGAATGGCGACGGAGCATCGTGAGACTCGCAGTGCTGGGACGGGCGTGACGGAAGCCATGTTGGGCGTGACCAGCGAGGTGGAGGCAGAGCTAGACTTGCAGCAGCAGACCATCGAGGCCCTGAAGGAGAAGATCTACCGGCTAGAGGTGGACCTGAGAGAGACCACCCACCTGATGGAGATGTCCAAGCTGAAGCTAGAGCTGCAGGCCGCTGGGGGAGCCAATAAGAAGAGGGCTGATAAAGGCTGCCAGGTGCGGCCAGACACCTACAGCATGGCCTGCCAGGCGCGGCCAGACACCCAGAGCACTGGCTCAGAGACCTGGAGAGTCCAGACACACAGCCAGGGAGTGGGGAACCATCTAGAGACCAGCCATGCCTCCACAGGGGAGACCCTCCACACTGTAGGGGTAGGGGTGTCCTGTCAACCCAGCCTGAGACACACTGCTTCGGGTCCTGACCTGCCCATGGAGAGGTGGCTGGTGCAGGAGAGGGTAGAGGTGCAGGACCAGTGTGTGGGGAGGCGGTTGGAGGTGTGTGACCAGGGGGTGGGGGTGGAGGTGGGGCTGTGTGACCAGGGAGTGAACACTGATGAGGAAGTAGACAGTCTAGAGCTGTGTCAGGCCCAGGAGACCGAGGCCAGGGAGAGGGAGAGTAGGTCGGTGGGCGTTGGGGAGTGTTCTAGAGACGTCAACGTCTCTCCCATCAGACAGCTGGTTACCACGGGGACTAACCCTGTCCTGGGCACCACCACGGACTCTGCTGTCATGGTAACCCCAGACACAGTCTCCCAACACACCAGCACCCTGCTGGAGACCGCTAGCCAACACACCAACACAGAGACAGTGGTGCTAGCTGACGGCTGTACCAACACCCCCCTGCTCCACACAGCTGAGAAACACACCAGCACGCTAACCAATCACACAAGGACTGTCGCTGTGGGCGAGGGGCTGATCAAAGACCCACAGACCAAAACCAGGTACTTTTTCTATTAGATTCATTTAACTATTTAACAACACAATTTAACCATGTGGATATAATATAATACATTTAAATCATGTTTTTTGAACACAAAAGTTGAATAGAATGTTTCTATTGTGGTCGTCCTTAGGTCTGTTGCCGTGGGAAACACAGCGGAGCGAGACGGCGGTACGGAGGAGGCATGGTCGGCCCAGACCAAAGAGGTGGGCGTCGGCCTGGTCGGCATCCACACTAACTTCCTGGTCGGCCTGAAGACCCGGAACATTGCATGTGGCCCCTCCCACCTGGACGGAACCGCTGTTACCCAGGAGACCATTGCAGTGACGACTGTTGTACCACCCCAGGCCCAGGCCATACCACCGCCCCAGCAGGTGGAGGGGGGGGCAGGACTAGACCACTACATAGAGAGGCTTCAGAAGCTACTTCAGGAACAACAGATGCTGTTGACTGAGAACTACAGTGAGCTAGCGGATGCTTTCGGACAGCCCTGCTCTTCTCAGTTCACCCACTTTGGTTCTATCAACAGCCAGCTGGTCAACACTCTGACTTCTATCAGCTCTGTCATGAAGTATGGCAGTGCTGAGGATCTGAGAACACAGCGAGATAGCAGCAGCACCACTACAGGTAGGCCACACAGAATATCTAATAGGTTGAGTCATTACACCAGACAGACCATTTGTCTGCTGTTAGCCTGCTCTCTTCTTCAGTCAGGTTAGTACTGACCTAACAATAGGATATCTCTGTTTACTGAGCTGAAAGAGGAACACAGTCACGTTGTAACATTGCTGCTGAACTTTATTAATGCTATTTCATGTTTTAGTTTATGTTTAGGTTAACAATTGTTACAGGAACAGCCTCAACGTTTAGCAGACACTTATCCAGAGCAACCTACAGTAGTGAATGCATTTTCATTCTGATCCCCCGTGGGAATCGAACCCACAACCCAAGACAGTATCACATAAAACATTACTGTCCCTCACCTGGTGACAGTTTGTATTTGTCATTTTTATGAATCACCATTAGCTGCTGACAAGGCAGTCCAGCAAAAAGTAAAGCAGTTCTAGATTTTTAAAAACATTACAATACATTCACATCAGATTTCACAACACATTAAGTGTGTTCCCTCAGGCCCCTCCTCCACTACCACATATCTATAACACATTAAGTGTGTTCCCTCAGGCCCCTCCTCCACTACCACATATCTATAACACATTAAGTGTGTTCCCTCAGGCCCCTCCTCCACTACCACATATCTATAACACATTAAGTGTGTGTCCTCAGGCCCCTCCTCCACTACCACATATCTACATATCTATAACACATTAAGTGTGTGTCCTCAGGCCCCTCCTCCACTACCACATATCTATAACACATTAAGTGTGTTCCCTCAGGCCCCTCCTCCACTACCACATATCTATAACACATTAAGTGTGTGTCCTCAGGCCCCTCCTCCACTACCACATATCTATAACACATTAAGTGTGTTCCTCAGGCCCCTCCTCCACTACCACATATCTATTCTACACATTAAGTGTGTTCCCTCAGGCCCCTCCTCCACTACCACATATCTACATATCTATAACACATTAAGTGTGTGTCCTCAGGCCCCTCCTCCACTACCACATATCTACATATCTATAACACATTAAGTGTGTGTCCTCAGGCCCCTCCTCCACTACCACATATCTACATATCTATAACACATTAAGTGTGTGTCCTCAGGCCCCTCCTCCACTACCACATATCTACATATCTATAACACATTAAGTGTGTGTCCTCAGGCCCCTCCTCCACTACCACATATCTATAACACATTAAGTGTGTTCCTCAGGCCCCTCCTCCACTACCACATATCTATTATCTATAACATTAAGTGTGTGTCCTCAGGCCCCTCCTCCACTACCACATATCTATAACACATTAAGTGTGTGTCCTCAGGCCCCTCCACTCCACTACCACATATCTATAACACATTAAGTGTGTGTCCTCAGGCCCCTCCTCCACTACCACATATCTATAACACATTAAGTGTGTTCCTCAGGCCCCTCCTCCACTACCACATATCTATAACACATTAAGTGTGTTCCTCAGGCCCCTCCTCCACTACCACATATCTATAACACATTAAGTGTGTGTCCTCAGGCCCCTCCTCCACTACCACATATCTACATATCTATAACACATTAAGTGTGTTCCCTCAGGCCCCTCCTCCACTACCACATATCTATAACACATTAAGTGTGTGTCCTCAGGCCCCTCCTCCACTACCACATATCTATAACACATTAAGTGTGTTCCCTCAGGCCCCTCCTCCACTACCACATATCTATCTAACACATTAAGTGTGTTCCCTCAGGCCCCTCCTCCACTACCACATATCTATAACACATTAAGTGTGTGTCCTCAGGCCCCTCCTCCACTCCACTACATATCTATAACACATTAAGTGTGTGTCCTCAGGCCCCTCCTCCACTACCACATATCTACAACACATTAAGTGTGTGTCCTCAGGCCCCTCCTCCACTACCACATATCTATAACACATTAAGTGTGTGTCCTCAGGCCCCTCCTCCACTACCACATATCTATAACACATTAAGTGTGTTCCCTCAGGCCCCTCCTCCACTACCACATATCTACATATCTATAACACATTAAGTGTGTTCCCTCAGGCCCCTCCTCCACTACCACATATCTATAACACATTAAGTGTGTTCCCTCAGGCCCCTCCTCCACTACCACATATCTACAACACATTAAGTGTGTTCCTCAGGCCCCTCCTCCACTACCACATATCTTATAACACATTAAGTGTGTTCCCATCAGGCCCCTCCTCCACTACCACATATCTAGAACACATTAAGTGTGTTCCCTCAGGCCCCTCCTCCACTACCACATATCTACATATCTATAACACATTAAGTGTGTGTCCTCAGGCCCCTATCCACTACCACATATCTACATATCTATAACACATTAAGTGTGTGTCCTCAGGCCCCTCCTCCACTACCACATATCTATAACACATTAAGTGTGTGTCCTCAGGCCCCTCCTCCACTACCATTACTGTAAAGTGGCTAGGGAGGTATTTGCACATATCTATAACACATTAAATGTGTTCCCTCAGGCCCTCCTCCACTACCACATATCTATAACACATTGATGTGTCCTCAGGCCCCTCCTCCACTGGACCACATATCTATAACACATTAAGTGTGTGTCCTCAGGCCCCTCCTCCACTACCACATATCTACATATCTATAACACATTAAGTGTGTGTCCTCAGGCCCCTCCTCCACTACCACATATCTATAACACATTAAGTGTGTTCCCTCAGGCCCCTCCTCCACTACCACATATCTATAACACATTAAGTGTGTGTCCTCAGGCCCCTCCTCCACTACCACATATCTACATATCTATAACACATTAAGTGTGTCCTCAGGCCCCTCCTCCACTACCACATATCTATAACTGCATTAAGTGTGTGTCCTCAGGCCCCTCCTCCACTACCACATATCTATTACACATTAAGTGTGTTCCCTCAGGCCCCTCCTCCACTACCACATATCTACATATCTATAACACATTAAGTGTGTGTCCTCAGGCCCCTCCTCCACTACCACATATCTACAACACATTAAGTGTGTGTCCTCAGGCCCCTCCTCCACTACCACATATCTATAACACATTAAGTGTGTGTCCTCAGGCCCCTCCTCCACTACCACATCTACATATCTATAACACATTAAGTGTGTGTCCTCAGGCCCCTCCTCCACTACCACATATCTACATATCTATAACACATTAAGTGTGTTCCCTCAGGCCCCTCCTCCACTACCACATATCTATAACACATTAAGTGTGTTCCCTCAGGCCCCTCCTCCACTACCACATATCTATAACACATTAACAGTGTTCCACTCAGGCCCCTCCTCCACTACCACATATCTATAACACATTGTGTGTTCCTCAGGCCCCTCCTCCACTATTTGGGCACATATCTACAACACATTAAGTGTGTGTCCTCAGGCCCCTCCTCCACTACCACATATCTACATATCTATAACACATTAAGTGTGTTCCCTCAGGCCCTCCTCCACTACCACATATCTATAACACATTAAGTGTGTTCCCTCAGGCCCCTCCTCCACTACCACATATCTACAACACATTAAGTGTGTGTCCTCAGGCCCCAGCCTCCACTACCACATATCTATAACACATTAAGTGTGTTCCCTCAGGCCCCTCCTCCACTACCACATATCTATAACACATTAAGTGTGTTCCCTCAGGCCCCTCCTCCACTACCACATATCTACATATCTATAACACATTAAGTGTGTTCCCTCAGGCCTCTACTCAACTACCACATGTCTACAACACTAAATCCATGTGTACGTGTGTGTATAGTGCTTATGTTATTGTGTTTTTATGAATGTGTCTATGTTTGTGTTGCTTCACAGTCCCCGCTGTTCAATAGTACTGTGGAATAGAGTTCCATGTAGTCATGGCTCTATGTAGTACTGTGGAATAGAGTTCCATGTAGTCATGGCTCTATGTAGTACTGTGGAATAGAGTTCCATGTAGTCATGGCTCTATGTAGTACTGTGGAATAGAGTTCCATGTAGTCATGGCTCTATGTAGTACTGTTGAATAGAGTTCCATGTAGTCATGTCTCTATGTAGTACTGTTGAATAGAGTTCCATGTAGTCATGTCTCTATGTAGTACTGTTGAATAGAGTTCCATGTAGTCATGGCTCTATGTAGTACTGTGGAATAGAGTTCCATGAGTCATGGCTCTATTCCACTGTGGAATCGAGTTCCTGTAGTCATGGCTCTATGTAGTACTGTGGAATAGAGTTCCATGTAAAATCATGGCTCTATGTAGTACTGTCAAATAGAGTTCCATGTTTCATGGCTCTATGTAGTACTGTCAGAATAGAGTTCCATGTAGTCATGGCTCTGATTATAATGTGGAATAGAGTTCCATGGTAGATCATGGTCTCATTTGATTGTGAGTAATTCTAAATCAGTGGAATTTGAGTTCCTGTATGTCATGGCTCTATGTCACGTTAGTCATGGAATAGAGTTCCATGTAGTCATGGCTCTATGTAGTACTGTCGGCGCGATGTGGAATAGAGTTCCATGTAGTCATGGCTCTATGTAGTACTGTGGAATTAGCCATGTTCCATGTAGTCATGGCTCTATGATGTCCTGTGGAATAGAGTTCCATGTAGTCATGGCTCTATGTCAAGAGACTGGGAATTGGCAAGAAGAATGTAGTCATGGCTCTATGTAGTACTGTCTGAATAGAAGTTCCATGTAGTCATGGCTCTATGTAGTACTGTGGAATAGAGTTCCATGTAGTCATGGCTCTACTGGTTGTACTGTGAATAGAGTTCCATGTAGTCATGGCTCTTGGTAGTACTGTGGAATAGAGTTCCATGTAGTCATGGCTCTATGTAGTACTGTGGAATAGAGTTCCATGTAGTCATGGCTCTATGTAGTACTGTGGAATAGAGTTCCATGTAGTCATGGCTCTATGTAGTACTGTGGAATAGAGTTCCATGTAGTCATGGCTCTATGTAGTACTGTGCACCTCCCATAGTCTGTTCTGGACTTGGGGACTGTGAAGAGACCACTGGTGGCATGTCTTGTGGGGTATGTATGGGTGTCTGAGCTGTGTGCCAGTAGTTTAAACAGACAGCTCGGTATATTCAGCATGTCACTTCTCACAAATACAAGTAGTTATCAAGTAAATCGCTCTTCCACTTTGAGCCAGGAGAGGCTGACATGCATATTATTAATGTTAGCTGTCTGTGTACATCCAAGGGCCGGCCGTGTCTCCATGTTCTGAGACAAGTGTAATGTTCCTAAGTTCCTCTTTGTTGCCCCTGACCACACGACTGAACAGTAGTCCAGTGGTGACAAAACTAGGGTGTGTTAAGAAGGTAGAAACTAGGACCTGCCTTGTTGATAGTGTTGTTAAGAAGGTAGAAACTAGGGCCTGTAGGACCTGCCTTGTTGATAGTGTTGTTAAGAAGGTAGAAACTAGGGCCTGTAGGACCTGCCTTGTTAATAGTGTTGTTAAGAAGGTAGAAACTAGGACCTGCCTTGTTGATAGTGCTGTTAAGAAGGTAGAAACTAGGGCCTGTAGGACCTACCTTGTTAATAGTGTTGTTAAGAAGGTAGAAACTAGGGCCTGTAGGATCTGTCTTGTTGATAGTGCTGTTAAGAAGATAGAAACTAGGACCTGCCTTGTTGATAGTGTTGTTAAGAAGGTAGAAACTAGGGCCTGTAGGACCTGCCTTGTTGATCGTGTTGTTAAGAAGGTAGAAACTAGGACCTGCCTTGTTGATAGTGCTGTTAAGAAGGTAGAAACTAGGGCCTGTAGGACCTACCTTGTTAATAGTGTTGTTAAGAAGGTAGAAACTAGGGCCTGTAGGATCTGTCTTGTTGATAGTGCTGTTAAGAAGATAGAAACTAGGACCTGCCTTGTTGATAGTGTTGTTAAGAAGGTAGAAACTAGGGCCTGTAGGACCTGCCTTGTTGATCGTGCTGTTAAGAAGGTAGAAACTAGGGCCTGTAGGACCTGCCTTGTTGATAGTGCTGTTAAGAAGGTAGAAACTAGGGCCTGTAGGACCTGCCTTGTTAATAGTGTTGTTAAGAAGGTAGAAACTAGGGCCTGTAGGACCTGCCTTGTTGATAGTGTTGTTAAGAAGGTAGAAACTAGGACCTGCCTTGTTGATAGTGTTGTTAAGAAGGTAGAAACTAGGGCCTATAGGACCTGCCTTGTTGATAGTGTTGTTAAGAAGGTAGAAATTAGGGCCTATAGGACCTGCCTTATTGATAGTGTTGTTAATTAAGGGTAGAAACTAGGACCTGTAGGACCTGCCTTGTTGATAGAGTTGTTAAGAAGGTAGAAACTAGGACCTGCCTTGTTGATAGTGTTGTTAAGAAGGTAGAAACTAGGGCCTATAGGACCTGCCTTATTGATAGTGTTGTTAATTAAGGAGGTAGAAACTAGGACCTGTAGGACCTGCCTTGTTGATAGTGTTGTTAAGAAGGTAGAAACTAGAACCTGCCTTGTTGATAGTGTTGTTAAGAGGGTAGAAACTAGGGCCTGTAGGACCTGCCTTGTTGATAGTGTTATTAAGAATGTAGAAACTAGGGCCTGTAGGACCTGCCTTATTGATAGTGTTGTTAAGAAGGTAGAAACTAGGGCCTGTAGGACCTGCCTTGTTGATAGTGTTGTTTAGAAGGTAGAAACTAGGGCCTGTAGGACCTGCCTTGTTGATAGTGCTGTTAATTAAGGAGGTAGAAACTAGGGCCTGTAGGACCTGCCTTGTTAATAGTGTTGTTTAGAAGGTAGAAACTAGCGCCTGTAGGACCTACCTTGTTGATATTGTTGTTAAGAAGGTAGAAACTAGGGCCTGTAGGACCTGCCTTGTTGATAGTGTTGTTTAGAAGGTAGAAACTAGGGCCTGTAGGACCTGCCTTGTTGATAGTGCTGTTTAGAAGGTAGAAACTAGGGCCTGTAGGACCTGCCTTGTTGATAGTGTTGTTTAGAAGGTAGAAACTAGGGCCTGTAGGACCTGCCTTGTTGATAGTGTTGTTAAGAAGGTAGAAACTAGGGCCTGTAGGACCTGCCTTGTTGATAGTGCTGTTTAGAAGGTAGAAACTAGGGCCTGTAGGACCTGCCTTGTTGATAGTGTTGTTTAGAAGGTAGAGTAGCGCTGTATTGTGGACAGACTTCTCCCCATCTCAGCTACTGTTGTTTCAACATGTTTTGACCATTACAGTTTACAATCCAGGGTTACTCCAAGCAGTTTAGTCATCTCAACTTGCTCAATTTCCACATTATTTGTTACAAGATTTAGTTGAGGTTTAGGGTTTAGTGAGTGTTTTGTCCCAAATACAATGCTTTTTGTTTTTGAAATATGTAGTACTAACTTATTCCTTGCCACCCATTCTACTAACTAATTCCTTTCCACCTTTTCTGAAACTAACTGCAGCTCTTTGTTAAGTCTTGAAGTCATGTCAGTCGCTGTGGTAGCTGACGTCTATAGTGTTGATTCATCCTCATACATAGAAATCAAATCAAATCAAATCAAATTTTATTTGTCACATACACATGGTTAGCAGATGTTAATGCGAGTGTAGCGAAATGCTTGTGCTTCTAGTTCCGACAATGCAGTAATAACCAACAAGTAATCTAACTAACAATTCCAAAACTACTGTCTTATACACAGTGTAAGGGGATAAAGAATATGTACATAAGGATATATGAATGAGTGATGGTACAGAGCAGCATAGGCAAGATACAGTAGATGGTATCGAGTACAGTATATACATATGAGATGAGTATGTAAACAAAGTGGCATAGTTAAAGTGGCTAGTGATACATGTATTACATAAGGATGCAGTCGATGATATAGAGTACAGTATCAACGTATGCATATGAGATGAATAATGTAGGGTAAGTAACATTATATAGGGTAGCATTGTTTAAAGTGGCTAGTGATATATTTACATCATTTCCCATCAATTCCCATTATTAAAGTGGCTGGAGTTGAGTCAGTGTCAGTGTGTTGTTGGCAGCAGCCACTCAATGTTAGTGGTGGCTGTTTAACAGTCTGATGGCCTTGAGATAGAAGCTGTTTTTCAGTCTCTCGGTCCCAGCTTTGATGCACCTGTACTGACCTCGCCTTCTGGATGATAGCGGGGTGAACAGGCAGTGGCTCGGGTGGTTGATGTCCTTGATGATCTTTATGGCCTTCCTGTAACATCGGGTGGTGTAGGTGTCCTGGAGTGCAGGTAGTTTGCCCCCGGTGATGCGTTGTGCAGACCTCACTACCCTCTGGAGGGCCTTACGGTTGAGGGCGGAGCAGTTGCCGTACCAGGCGGTGATACAGCCCGCCAGGATGCTCTCGATTGTGCATCTGTAGAAGTTTGTGAGTGCTTTTGGTGACAAGCCGAATTTCTTCAGCCTCCTGAGGTTGAAGAGGCACTGCTGCGCCTTCTTCACGATGCTGTCTGTGTGAGTGGACCAATTCATTTTGTCTGTGATGTGTATGCCGAGGAACTTAAAACTTGCTACCCTCTCCACTACTGTTCCATCGATGTGGATAGGGGGGTGTTCCCTCTGCTGTTTCCTGAAGTCCACAATCATCTCCTTAGTTTTGTTGACGTTGAGTGTGAGGTTATTTTCCTGACACCACACTCCGAGGGCCCTCACCTCCTCCCTGTAGGCCGTCTCGTCGTTGTTGGTAATCAAGCCTACCACTGTTGTGTCGTCCGCAAACTTGATGATTGAGTTGGAGGCGTGCGTGGCCACGCAGTTGTGGGTGAACAGGGAGTACAGGAGAGGGCTCAGAACGCACCCTTGTGGGGCCCCAGTGTTGAGGATCAGCGGGGAGGAGATGTTGTTGCCTACCCTCACCACCTGGGGCGGCCCGTCAGGAAGTCCAGTACCCAGTTGCACAGGGCGGGGTCGAGACCCAGGGTCTCGAGCTTGATGACGAGCTTGGAGGGTACTATGGTGTTGAATGCCGAGCTGTAGTCGATGAACAGCATTCTCACATAGGTATTCCTCTTGTCCAGATGGGTTAGGGCAGTGTGCAGTGGTTGAGATTGCATCGTCTGTGGACCTATTTGGGCGGTAAGCAAATTGGAGTGGGTCTAGGGTGTCAGGTAGGGTGGAGGTGATATGGTCCTTGACTAGTCTCTCAAAGCACTTCATGATGACGGATGTGAGTGCTACGGGCGGTAGTCGTTTAGCTCAGTTACCTTAGCTTTCTTGGGAACAGGAACAATGGTGGCCCTCTTGAAGCATGTGGGAACAGCAGACTGGTATAGGGATTGATTGAATATGTCCGTAAACACACCGGCCAGCTGGTCTGCGCATGCTCTGAGGGCGCGGCTGGGGATGCCGTCTGGGCCTGCAGCCTTGCGAGGGTTAACACGTTTAAATGTCTTACTCACCTCGGCTGCAGTGAAGGAGAGACTGCATGTTTTCATTGCAGGCCGTGTCAGTGGCACTGTATTGTCCTCAAAGCGGGCAAAAAGTTATTTAGTCTGCCTGGGAGCAAGACATCCTGGTCCGTGACTGGGCTGGATTTCTTCCTGTAGTCCGTGATTGACTGTAGACCCTGCCACATGCCTCTTGTGTCTGAGCCGTTGAATTGAGATTCTACTTTGTCTCTGTACTGACGCTTAGCTTGTTTAATAGCCTTGCGGAGGGAATAGCTGCACTGTTTGTATTCAGTCATGTCACCAGACACCTTGCCCTGATTAAAAGCAGTGGTTCACGCTTTCAGTTTCACACGAATGCTGCCATCAATCCACGGTTTCTGGTTAGGGAATGTTTTAATCGTTGCTATGGGAACGACATCTTCAACGCACGTTCTAATGAACTCGCACACCGAATCAGCGTATTCGTCAATGTTGTTGTCTGACGCAATACGAAACATCTCCCAGTCCACGTGATGGAAGCAGTCTTGGAGTGTGGAGTCAGCTTGGTCGGACCAGTGTTGGACAGACCTCAGCGTGGGAGCTTCTTGTTTTAGTTTCTGTCTGTAGGCAGGGATCAACAAAATGGAGTCGTGGTCAGCTTTTCCGAAAGGGGGGCGGGGCAGGGCCTTATATGTGTCGCGGAAGTTAGAGTAACAATGATCCAAGGTCTTTCCACCCCTGGTTGCGCAATCGATATGCTGATAAAATTTAGGGAGTCTTGTTTTCAGATTAGCCTTGTTAAAATCCCCAGCTACAATGAATGCAGCCTCCGGATAAATTGTTTCCAGTTTGCAGAGAGTTAAATAAAGTTCGTTCAGAGCCATCGATGTGTCTGCTTGGGGGGGGATATATACGGCTGTGATTATAATCAAAGAGAATTCTCTTGGTAGATAATGCGGTCTACATTTGATTGTGAGGAATTCTAAATCAGGTGAACAGAAGGATTTGAGTTCCTGTATGTTTCTTTCATCACACCATGTCACGTTAGTCATAAGGCATACGCCCCCGCCCCTCTTCTTACCAGAAAGATGTTTGTCTCTGTCGGCGCGATGCGTGGAGAAACCCGTTGGCTGCACCACCTCTGATAGCGTCGTTCCAGTGAGCCATGTTTCCGTGAAGCAGAGAACGTTAGTCTCTGTTGTCCCTCTGGAATGCTACCCTTGCTCGGATTTCATCAACCTTGTTGTCAAGAGACTGGACATTGGCAAGAAGAATGCTAGGGAGTGGTGCACGGTGTGCCCGTCTCCGGAGTCTGACCAGAAGACCGCCTCGTTTCCCTCTTTTTCGGAGTCGTTTTTTTGGGTCGCTGCATGGAATCCACTCCGCTGTCCTGTTTGTAAGGCAGAACACAGGATCCGCGTCGCGAAAAACATATTCTTGGTCGTACTGATGGTGAGTTGACGCTGATCTTATATTCAGTAGTTCTTCTCGACTGTATGTAATGAAACCTAAGATGACCTGGGGTACTAATGTAAGAAATAACACGTAAAAAAACAAAAAACTGCATAGTTTCCTAGGAACGCGAAGCGAGGCGGCCATCTCTGTCGGCGCCAGAAGTAAAACACACAGGCTTTAATCAAAGCCAGTGGCATGTCGTTAGTAAAGATTGAAAAAATTAAGGGGCCTAGGCAGCTGCCCTGGGGAATTCCTGATTCTACCTGGATTACGTTGGAGAGGCTTCCATTAAAGAACACCCTCTGTGTTCTGTTAGACAGGTAACTTTTTATCCATGTTATAGCAGGGGGTGTTAAGCCATAACATATGCTTTTCCAGCAACAGACTATGATCAATAATGTCAAAAGCAGAACTGGAGTCTAACAAAACAGCCCACACAATCATTTATCATAAATTTATCTCGGCAAATCATCAGTCATTTGTATAAGTGCTGTGCTTGTTGAATGTCCTTCCCTATCAGCATGCTGAAAGTCTGTTGTCAATTTGTTTACTGTATAATAGCATTGTATCTGGTCAAACACCATTTTTCCCAAAAGTTTACATAGCGTTGTTAACACCTCTTAATTAAGGAAT
Organism: Oncorhynchus tshawytscha; assembly: GCF_018296145.1. NCBI lineage: Eukaryota > Metazoa > Chordata > Actinopteri > Salmoniformes > Salmonidae > Oncorhynchus > Oncorhynchus tshawytscha. Next base: position 991,522 of record NC_056440.1, on the reverse strand, counting down.
TTTAGCCTAAAATGACATGCCCAAATCTAACTGCCTGTAGCTTAGGACCTGAAGCAAGGATATGCATATTCTTCATACCATTTGAAAGGAAACACTTTGAAGTTTGTGGAAATGTGAAATGAATGTAGGAGGATATAACACATTATATCTGGTAAAAGATGATACATAAAAACATATGTTTTTTTATATTGTTTTTGTTCCATCATCTTAGATAATGGCCTTTCTTTTGCATTTCAAAGACTCTAGGCGCAATTTAGATGTATGTGCAAAGTTTCAGACTTATCCAATGAACCATTGCATTTCTTTTAAACTGTTGTATCAAGTCTGCCCAAATGTGCCTAATTGGTCAATATATACATTTTCAAGTGCATAATTGTGCACTCCCCTCAAACAATAGCATGATATGTTTTCGCTGTAATAGCTACTGTAAATTATACAGTGCAGTTAGATTAGCAAGAATTTCTGCCCATATAAGACATGTCTATGTCCTGGGAAATGTTCTTGTTACTTACAACGTCATGCTATTCACATTAGCGCACATTAGCTCAACAGTCCCGAGGGTGGGACACTGATCCTGTAGAGATTCTTACAGGCTGATTGGACAGCTATTTGAGCCAGTAAAGGGGCTTTACTATCGTTCGGAAGTGGAATGACTTTAACTTCCCTCCAAGCCTGAGGGAACACGCTCTCTAGTAGGCTTAAATTGAAGATATGACAAATAGGAGTGGCAATATCGTCCGCTATTATCCTCAGTAATTTTCCATCCAAGTTGTCAGACAGGTTGCTTGTCATTGTTGATAGACAACAATAATATTTGTCTTTCATAATTTGGTCAGTTATACTTGGATATGTATTGTCAGCGTTTGTTGCTGGCATGTCATGCCTAAGTTTGCTTGTCTTTCCAATGAAAGAATCAAATCAAATTGTTATTATTTGTCACATGCGCCGAACACAACAGGTCACCTTCACCTTACAGTGAAATGCTTACTTACAAGCCCTTATCTAACAATGCAGTTAAGAAAATACAAAAAAAGTAAGAGTTAAAAGTAACAAATAATTAAAGAGCAGCAGTAAATAACAATAGCGAGGCTAAATACATGGGGTACCGGTACTGAGTCAATGTGGAGGCTATAAACAGGGGGTACCGGTACTGAGTCCTTGTGGAGGCTATAAACGGGGTACCAGTACAGAGTCAATGTGGAGGCTATATACAAGGGGTACCGTTACAAAGTCAATGTGGAGGCTATATACAGGGGGCTACCGGTACAGAGTCAATGTGGAGGCTATATACAGGGGCTACCGGTACAGAGTCAATGTGGAGGCTATATACAGGGGCTACCGGTACAGAGTCAATGTGGAGGCTATATACAGGGGGCTACCGGTACAGAGTCAATGTGCGGGGTACCGGTGTCGGGGTAATTGGGGTAATATGTACATGTAGGTAGAGTTATTAAAGTGACTATGCATAGATAATAACAGAGAGTAGCAGCAGCGTAGAAGAGAGGGGGGTGGGGCAATGCAAATAGTCTGGGTAGCCATTTGATTAGATGTTCAGGAGTCTTATGGCTTGTTGGTAGAAGCTGTTTAGAAGCCTCTTGGATCTAGACTTGGCGCTCTGGTACCGCTTGCCGTGTGGTAGCAGAGAGAACAGTCTATGACTAGGATGGCTGGAGTCTGACAATTTTTAGGGCCTTCCTCTGACACAGTCTGGTATAGAGGTCCTGGATGGCAGGAAGCTTAGCCCCGGTGATGTACTGGGTTCTGTAGTGCCTTGCGGTCGGAGGCCGAGCAGTTGCCATACTAGGCAGAGATGCAACCCGTCAGGATGCTCTCTGGTCAAGATGGTCTCGATGGTGCAGCTGTAAAACCTTTTGAGGATCTGAGGACCCATGCCAAATCTTTTCAGTCTCCTGAGGGGGAAAAGGTTTTGTCGTGCCCTTTTCACGACTGTCTTGGTTTGCTTAAAGTAGTTGGCAATATTAGTGGGTTTTGTGATTAATGAGACATCTGATCTAATGAATGATGGAGCCGAGTATGCATTTTTGCCCAAAATGTAATTGAAGGTGCTCCAGACAGACAGACAGCCAGGGAGGGAGGCAGACAGGGAGACAGACAGCTGCTGTCCAAAGTATGTATTTTTAGAATCTGGTGGGGAAAAGAGGGAGAGGGGCAGGGGGAGAGGATTGGTTCAGAGCTCTAGGGTCGGGGTTCACAGAAGCATGTCTGTTAATGCGTCTGAAATGGCACCTTATTTCCTACATAGTGCACTACTAGTAGGGTGCCATTTGTGACCGTCGGTATGTGTGAAGTGATGCGATGGGACCAGAGTTCTCTCTGCAGCAGCCAGGACCTGATGGGACCACAGTTATCTCTGCAGCAGCCAGGACCTGATGGGACCACAGTTATCTCTGCAGCAGCCAGGACCTGAAGGGACCACAGTTATCTCTGCAGCAATCTAGGACCTGATGGGCCCACAGTTATCTCTGCAGCAATCCAGGACCTGATGGGACCACAGTTATCTCTGCAGCAGCCAGGACCTGATGGGACCACAGTTATCTCTGCAGCAGCCAGGACCTGATGGGACCACAGTTATCTCTGCAGCAGCCAGGACCTGATGGGACCACCGTTATCTCTGCAGAAGCCAGGACCTGATGGGACCACAGTTATCTCTGCAGCAGCCAGGACCTGATGGGACCACCGTTATCTCTGCAGCAGCCAGGACCTGATGGGACCACAGTTATCTCTGCAGCAGCCAGGACCTGATGGGACCACAGTTATCTCTGCAGCAGTCAGGACCTGATGGGACCACAGTTATCTCTGCAGCAGCCAGGACCTGATGGGACCACAGTTATCTCTGCAGCAGCCAGGACCTGATGGGACCACAGTTATCTCTGCAGCAGCCAGGACCTGATGGGACCACAGTTATCTCTGCAGCAGCCAGGACCTGATGGGACCACAGTTATCTCTGCAGCAGCCAGGACCTGATGGGACCACAGTTATCTCTGCAGCAGCCAGGACCTGATGGGACCACAGTTATCTCTGCAGCAGCCAGGACCTGATGGGACCACAGTTATCTCTGCAGCAGCCAGGACCTGATGGGACCACCGTTATCTCTGCAGCAGCCAGGACCTGATGGGACCACAGTTATCTCTGCAGCAGCCAGGACCTGATGGGACCACAGTTATCTCTGCAGCAGCCAGGACCTGATGGGACCACAGTTATCTCTGCAGCAGCCAGGACCTGATGGGACCACAGTTATCTCTGCAGCAGCCAGGACCTGATGGGACCACAGTTATCTCTGCAGCAGCCAGGACCTGATGGGTCCACAGTTATCTCTGCAGCAGCCAGGACCTGATGGGACCACAGTTATCTCTGCAGCAGCCAGGACCTGATGGGACCACCGTTATCTCTGCAGCAGCCAGGACCTGATGGGACCACAGTTATCTCTGCAGCAGCCAGGACCTGATGGGACCACAGTTATCTCTGCAGCAGCCAGGACCTGATGGGACCACAGTTATCTCTGCAGCAGCCAGGACCTGATGGGACCACAGTTATCTCTGCAGCAGCCAGGACCTGATGGGACCACAGTTATCTCTGCAGCAGCCAGGACCTGATGGGACCTGATGGGAGCTGATAGAGGTCACACACCGAGAGATCTGACTGCTGAAACAAAAGACGTACGGCTGCGCAGTGTTGGGGAGTGTAGAATAGAGTTCGACAGATTATGATTTTTCGACACCGATACCGATTATTGGAGGCCCCAAAAAACCCGATTAATCGGCCGATTTTTGAAATAATGACAATTACAACAATACTGAATGAACACTTATTTTAACTTAATATAATACATCAATAAAATCAATTTAGCCTCAAATAAGTAATGAAACATGTTCAATTTGGTTTAAATTATGCAAAAACTAAGTGTTGGAGAAGTAAAAGTACAATATGTGCCATGTAAAAAAGCTAACGTTTGAGTTCCTTGCTCAGAACATGAGAAAATATGAAAGTTGGTGGTTCCTTTTAACATGAGTCTTCAATATTCCCAGGTAAGAAGTTTTAGGTTCCTGCTTCTGCAGGAACCCCTTTTTATACTTCTATTGGTCCATTTTTCAGCTAGGGACACAGGCGGGAGGCGGGGCACTCCAGTACGGCAGGTAACGGTAATGCACCATAGTGTTGGATGCCAACCACTGTAAACCCCACAGAAGAAGTTGTTGGGGAATTGTTAGATTAATTGTTTGATGTTACTGCACTGTCATAACTAGAAGCACAAGCATTTCTCTACACTCGCATTAACATCTGCTAACCATGTGACCAATAACATTTGATTTGATTTGAAGAAGAAGATTGTAATTCTGTTAACGTTAAGGCGAGGGCAGGTGCTCGGCAGGCCGGGGCAAATGACACTGTGTACTAGCTAGCTAATACTCCAGCTAGTAGGGCGGGAATTGCCAGGGACCTCACAATGTGATATTATCATGATACTTAAGTGTCGTTACAATATGTATTGAGATTTTCAATAGTGCGATTTTATTGCGATTTGATGTTCCAAGCATATTGCTCACTATACAGAGCCTTCAGAAAGTATTCATACCCCTTGACTTATTCCACATTTCATTCTTAATAACTGGATTTGAAAATCACCGTAATGACAAAGTGAAAACGTGTTTTTCAAAATTTTTGCACATTTATTGATAATGAAATACTGAAACATCTCATTTACATAAGTTTTCCCACCCCTGAGTCAGTACTTTATAGAAACACATTTGGCGGCAATTACAACTTTGTCTATATCAACTTTGAACACCTGGATTTGGGGATTTTCTCCCTTTCTTCCTTGCAGATTTTCTCAAGCTCTTTTAAATTAGACTGTTCTATGTCAAGACTAAGTTGTTTGGGCCGGAGAGAGGGGAGAGGTCAAGCGTGTATCTCTTGGCTCCACAATGTCTGTGTGCCAGTCAGTGTGTCTCTGTGATCTTGTCAAGATAGGATGGATTTGATATATGCCTGTTGATATGGAGGATTGGTTGTATTTAGAATTGGTTGTATCTAAATGACAATTTGATATATATCATAGGGTGGTGGTAATGTCTTGGTACCATTTTGTACCAAGGACGAAATAAGAGCTTTGTTTAGGAGACCAAACTGAAGGATAATTTATAGCCAACTCTGTCTGGCTAGGGGATATTCCTCTCTGAAGTGAAGTCTTTCTTTGTGTAAGTTCCTAAGACCTGTGGTTTGTCATGTCGTCTAGGGGGGGGTGGATCTTTGCTATTAAAGGATCTCAGTTGCAATGTAGAGGGGGCTCTCAGAGAATTCATTGATAGACACTGAATTGATCTGAGAGTCACAGGGTTGTGATAGAGCTCATATAATTAAAGATGGACTTTGATAACTAACTCTGACTTGTGTTGTGGTTTGCGCTAATGATTTGGTAAATAGAGGAAATTTCCACGACAAGCGACAACAATCTTCAAATCTTTTCCATAGATTTCCAATGGGATTCAAGTCTGGGCTTTAGCTGGGCCACTCAAAGATTTTCACATTCTTGTTCTGAAGCCATTCCAGCATTGCTTTGACTGTATACTTGGAGTCATTGTCCTGTTGGAATGTTAATCGTCACCCCAGTCTATTGTCATTTGCACTCTGAAGCAGGTGCCCATCAAGGATCTGCCTTTATTTGACTCCATTCATTGTTCCCTCTATCCTTACCAGTCTCCCAGTCCCTGCCACTGAAAAGCATCCCCATAGCATGATGCTGCCACCACCATGTTTCACGGTAGGGATAGTGATGAGCTGTGCCTGGTTTTCTCTAGACACAGCACTTTGCATTCAGGGACAAAGATGTACATTCTTGTTTCATCTGCCCAGAGAATTTCACGTGCCTTTTTGCAAGCTCCCGGCGTGCTGTCAGGTGCCTTTTTCTCAGGAATGGCGTCTGTCTGGCCACTCTCCCATTAAGTCCAGAATGGTGAAGTGCTGTAGAGATTGTTGTCATTCTGCCAGGTTCTCCCATTTCAGCCAAGATGTAGTTCTGTCAGAGTTGTCATGGGCTTCTTGGTCACCTCCCTAACTGTCATTCTTTCCCGGGTTGCTCAGTTTGGTTGGACAGACAGTTTTAGGCGTCTGGTATTTTTTACATTTCCCAATGAACACCACTGTGCTCTTGGAAACTTTCAACACTGTAGGAATTGTTTTATACCCTTCCCCAGATATATGCGTCATCGCAATTCTATCTCGGAGATCGACAGACACTTCATGGTATAGTTTCTGCTCTGACATGCACTGTCAACCATGAGACCTTATATAGACAGGTGTGTTTCTTTCTAAATCGTGCCCAAACAATTGAATTGGCCACAGGTGGACTCCAATCAAGTTGTAAACTATGAAATAACACATATGGAATCATGTACTAACCAAAAAAAGTGTTAAACCTTTGGATGCCATCTCCCATAGTGCCCTTCGTTTTGTTACAGGTGTGTGATACTAATCACTGCATCCTGTATCAAAAGGTTGGCAGGACTTCGCTAAAGATACAGAGATCTCAACATTAGTTTAGAGTCTTTTTTATTTTACCTTTATTTAACTAGGCAAGTCAGTTAAGAACAAATTCTTATTTTCAATGATGGCCTAGGAACAGTGGGTTAACTGCCTGTTCAGGGGCAGAACAACAGATTTGTACCTTGTCAGCTCAGGGGTTTGAACTTGCAACCTTCCGGTTACTAGTCCAACGCTCTAACCACTAGGCTACCCTGGAGACTTTGTTCATTTTTTATTTTGGTGTTTGTTATTTTGTTTTTTTACCCCTTTTTCTCCCCAATTTCGTGGTATCCAATTTGTAACCAGTCTTGTCTCATCGCTGCAACTCCCGTACGGACTCGGGAGAGGCGAAGGTTGAGAGCCGTGTGTCCTCCGAAACACAATCCAACCAAGCCACACTGCTTCTTGACACAATGCCCGCTAAACCCTTCGGAAGCCAGCCGCACCAATGTGTCGGAGAAAACACTGTACACCTGGCGACCATGTCAGCGTGCACTGCGCCCGGCCCGCCACAAGAGTCGCTAGTGCGCGATGGGACAAGGATATTCCTGCCGGCCAAACCCTCCCCTAACCCGGACAATGCTGGGACAAACCCTCCCCTAACCCGGACAATGCTGGGACAAATCAAATCAAATCAAATTTATTTACATAGCCCTTCGTACATCAGCTGATATCTCAAAGTGCTGTACAGAAACCCAGCCTAAAACCCCAAACAGCAAGCAATGCAGGTGTAGAAGCACGGTGGCTAGGAAAAACTCCCTAGAAAGGCCAAAACCTAGGAAGAAACCTAGAGAGGAACCAGGCTATGTGGGGTGGCCAGTCCTCTTCTGGCTGTGCCGGGTGGAGATTATAACAGAATATGGCCAAGATGACAAACCCTCCCCTAACCCGGACGACGCTGGGCCAAACCCTCCCCTAACCCGGGCAATGCTGGGACAAACCATTCCCTAACCCGGACAATGCTGGGACAAACCCTCCCCTAACCCGGGCAATGCTGAGACAAACCATCCCCTAACCCGGACGACGCTGGGACAAACCCTCCCCTAACCCGGACAATGCTGGGCCAATTGTGCGGCGCCTCATGGGTCTCCCGGTCGTGGCCGGCTGTTACACATCCTGGGATCGAAAACGGGTCTGTAGTGACGCCTCAAGCACTGCGACGCAGTGCCTTTGTCCCCAACACCTGGTGCACCTGTGTAATGATCATGCTGTTTAATCAGCTTCTTTATATGTCACACCTGTCAGGTGGATGGATTATCTTGGCAAAGGAGAAATGCAGAGCCTGGACTCAGTGCCTTAGACCACTGCACCGCTCGGGTGATTTGGGATGTTTTATTTGTGCTTACCATGACTGTGTTTTTGTATATTTATGTTGTATTATACAGGGCGCATTTGAAAAAGAGACCAACACTACCGTTCAAAAGTTTGGGGTCACGTAGAAATGTCCTTGTTTTTTAAAGAAAAGCATATTTTTGTCCATTTAAAATAACATCAAATTGATCAGAAATACAGGGTAGACATTTTTAATGTTGTAAATGAGTATTGTAGCTGGAAATGACTGATTTTTTTCATGGAATATTTACATTTTTATGTATTTTTTATTTAACCTTTATTTAACCAGATGCTAGTTGAGAACTGTGACCTGGCCAAGATAAAGCAAAGCAGTGCGACACAAACAACAACACAGAGTTACACATAAATAAACGTACAGTTAATAACACAAAATAAAATAGAAAAATCTATTTACCATGTGTGCAAATGTAGAAGAGTAGGGAGGTAAGGCAATAAATAGCCCCTAGAGGTGAAAATAATTACAATTTAGCATTAATACTGGAGTGATAGATGTGCAGGTGATGATGTGCAAGTGAAGTTGTATATCTGGATAAGCTGGTTATAATGGGTGAGGTCACCGCATGTGTGGGAGGTGGGACAAAGGAGGTATCAGAGGTATAATGAGTGGAACTAGGGGCTCCATTGTAAACTAAAACAATGATAACTAACCTGAACAACAGTATACAAGGAATATTGACATCTGAGAGAGACAGACAGCGAGACATAAAGTATTCACGGGTGTTGATTGGGAGAGCTAGCTAAGACAACAACAGCTAATCAGCTAAAACAACAACAACAGGTAAAATGGCGATGACTGGAGAGGGTCGGTTAACTACACACACAGAGCCTGAGTTCGCGGCTGGGGCTGGCAGATTTTTAAAAAATGTATTTAAAAAGTGTCAAATCGCAGGGCCTGTTGTCCGGACCTCTGGCAGTCTCTGTGGGGGTGCCACAGGGTTCAATTCTCGGGCCGACTCTTTTCTCTGTATATATCAATGATGTTGCTCTTGCTGCTGGTGATTCTCTGATCCATTTCTACGCAGACGACACCATTCTGTATACATCTGGCCCTTCTTTTTTACACTGTGCTTTTTGCACACCAGTATCTCTACTTGCACATCATCATCTGCTCATTTATCACTCCAGTGTTAATCTGCTAAATTGTAATTATTCCCTACTATGGCCTATTTCTTGCCTACCTCCTTATTGCCTTTTGCACACAATGTATATAGGCTTTATTTTTTTCTACTGTGTCATTGATTTGTTTGTGTTATTGGCTTGTTTATTGTTTACTCCATGTGTAACTCTGTGTTGTTGTTTGTGTCACACTGCTTTGCTTTATCTTGGCCAGGTCGCAGTTGTAAATGAGAACTTGTTCTCAACTAGCCTTCCTGGTTAAATAAAGGTGAAATAAAATAAAAAATAAACACTGAACTCTATCTGAGAAGTAGTTGGTGAACCAGGCGAGGCAGTCGTTTGAGAAACCAAGGCTATTAAGTCTGCTGATAAGAATGCGACTGAAAGCCTTGGCCAGGTCGATGAAGACGGCAGTACAGTACTGTCTTTTATCAATTGCGGTTACGATATCGTTTAGGGTTCAAAATGGCCATTAACAAATAACTTTCTTCTGAAACTCGTCAGTCTGTTCTTGTTCTGAGAAATGTAGGATTTTCCATGCGAGAAATTGCCAAGAAACTGAAGATCTGTGTGGAGTTGGTCCCCCCTTTGCTGAAATAATAACCTCCACTCATCTGGGAAGACGTTCCACTAGATGTTGGAACATTGCTTCGGGGACCTGCTTCTATTCATCCACAAGAGCATTAGTGAGGTCGGACACTGATGTTGGGCGGTTAGGCATGGCTCGCAGGCTGCATTCTAATTCATCTAAAGGTGGGGTTGAGGTCAGGGTTCTGTACAGGCCTGTCAAGTTCTACCACACTGACCTCGATTTGTCATGCTGAAACAGGAAAGAGCCTTTCCCAAACTGTTGCCACAAAGATGGAAGCACAGAATCGTCTAGAATGTCATTGTATGCTGTAGCGTTAAGATTTCCCTTCACTGGAACTAAGGGGCCTGAACCATGAAAAACAGCCCCAGACCATTATTCCTCCTCCACAAAACTTTACAGTTGGCTCAAAGCCTTCGGGCAGGTAGCATTCGCCTGGCATCCGCCAATCCCAGATTCGTATGTCGGACTGCCAGATGGTGAAGCGTGATTCATCACTCCAGAGAATGCGTTTCCACTACTCCAGAGTCCAATACACCACTTCAGCCGGCGCTTGGCATTGCGCATGGTGATCTTCGGTTTGTGTGTAGCTGCTAGGCCATGGAAACCCATTCATGAAGGTCCTGACAAACAGTTCTTGTGCTGACGTTGTTTCTGGAGGCAATTTGGAACTCTGCAGCAATATTCTGTGAGCTTGTGTGGCCTACCACTTCGCGGCTGAGCCGTTGTTGCTCCTAGACGTTTCCACTTCACAATGACAACAGTTACAGTTGACCGGGGCAGCTCTAGCAGGGCAGAAATTTGACAAACTGACTTGTTGGAAAGGTGGCATCCTGTGATGGTGCCATGTTGAAAGTCACTGAGCTATTCAGTAAGGCCATTCTACTGCCAATGTTTGTCTATGGAGATTGCATCGCTGTGTGCTAGATTTTATAGGCCTGTCAGCAACAGGTGTGACTGAAATTATAATCCACTCATTTGAAGGGGTGTCCACATACTTTTGTACAAGCCAAACAAGCTACTGCCACCTTGTGTTCTGGGGTATTTTGACGCTATTGGATCAGTGAGGTGTCTGTGATATATGAACAAACATAAAGTGAACTGCCGAGGTGTTAAGCACCTTTCAGCAGTCAGTACCTTTAGGGTTTCAGAGCCCTTAGATGAAGAGGCAGAACCAGCATAGGACTCAACGGACACTTGTTTCTGTCTTAAGCTACAACTGATTCATAACCCTTCTCTGTTATGTAACACTGGAATGGTAGCCTGGTAGCCATGTGCTGGGCACTCATTTCTAGCAGCTACTTGGTACCACTTGGGTGTGTGGTAGAAGTGTACATACATGTCTGCTGTTGCACATAATCAGCCCACTTCTCCCTAATGCTTGGACTCAGCTGAGTATTCAAATAGTGTTGGTGAATTCTAGAAGCAGGACATTCCAGTGGTAGTTGATCAGATGATGCTGAAGCCAAGTCTCTAACTGCTTCCAGTTCAGTAGCCTCATGGAACCAGACAGACGGTCTCTGGACGCAGATCAGAGAACTAGTCAGGTGTTCTACTCCTTGAAGACAGACTCCTGTTGTACTCTTTAACTGCCTCCTCTGAACACTTTTAAAAACAGACTCCTGCTTTAGTATTTGAGTGTCGTCCTCGGCTATTGTACTTTTCGTGTGTCCCCCTCTGTCTATATCTGTCCTCTTCGTGTGTCCCCCTCTGTCTATATCTGTCCTCTTCGTGTGTCCCCCTCTGTCTATATCTGTCCTCGTCTTGTGTCCCCTTCTGTCTATATCTGTCCCCTTCTGTCTATATCTGCCTCTTCCTGTGTCCCCTTCTGTCTATATCTGTCCTCTTCCTGTGTCCCCTTCTGTCTATATCTGTCCTCTTCCTGTGTCCCCTTCTGTCTATATCTGTCCTCTTCCTGTGTCCACTTCTGCATCTGACTCCTCCCCTCTTCTGTGATTGGTCCAGATCAGGGTCAGCTGCAGGTGTCCAGTGAAGTCATGCAGAGTTCAGAGGTTAGCCAGACGGAGGTAGTGTCACATGACCCCAGGTCCCCGCCCAGCCCGGCCACGCTGAAGCACCGCATGGACCAGCAGATGTCCAGCGCCTTGAACGGTACGGAACTAATACTAATCTGGCAACACACAGAACTACTACTAATCTGGCAACACACAGAACTACTACTAATCTGGCAACACACAGAACTACTACTAATCTGGCAACACACAGAACTACTACTAATCTGGCAACACACAGAACTACTACTAATCTGGCAACACACAGAACTACTACTAATCTGGCAACACACAGAACTACTACTAATCTGGCAACACACAGAACTACTACTAATCTGGCAACACACACAACTACTACTAATCTGGCAACACACACAACTACTACTAATCTGGCAACACATACAACTACTACTAATCTGGCAACACACACAACTACTACTAATCTGGCAACACACAGAACTACTACCAATCTGGCATCACACAGAACTACTACTAATCTGGCAACACACAGAACTACTACCAATATGACAACCAATGGAACTACTTCCAATCTGGCAACACACTCTAACACACACATACACAATACATTACACCTGCACGATACCGTGCTACGGCTGGACTGGCCTCTCAATCTGGCAACGCTTCTCAGGCACAGAACTATACTGTTCCCTACTACTGTTGGAAAACACCCACAGCCCATTTATAATGTTTGAGATAGCTGGAGCTGTAGGACTTGTTACCCTGCTACACAGACACAGGGGCTAGCTGGAGGACTTGTAACCCTGCTACACAGACACAGGGGCTAGCTGTAGGACTTGTTACCCTGCTACATAGACACAGGGGCTAGCTGTAGGACTTGTTACCCTGCTACACAGACACAGGGGCTAGCTGTAGGACTTGTTACCCTGCTACACAGACACAGGGGCTAGCTGGAGGCCTTGTTACCCTGCTACACAGACACAGGGGCTAGCTAGAGGACTTGTTACCCTGCTACACAGACACAGGGGCTAGCTGTAGGACTTGTTACCCTGCTACACAGACACAGGGGCTAGCTGTAGGACTTGTTACCCTGCTACACAGACACAGGGGCTAGCTGTAGGACTTGTTACCCTGCTACACAGACACAGGGGCTAGCTGTAGGACTTGTTACCCTGCCACATAGACACAGGGGCTAGCTGTAGGACTTGTTACCCTGCCACATAGACACAGGGGCTAGCTGTAGGACTTGTTACCCTGCCACATAGACACAGGGGCTAGCTGTAGGACTTGTTACCCTGCCAAATAGACACAGGGGCTAGCTGTAGGACTTGTTACCCTGCTACACAGACACAGGGGCTAGCTGTAGGACTTGTTACCCTGCTACACAGACACAGGGGCTAGCTGGAGGACTTGTTACCCTGCTACACAGTAACAGGGGCTAACTGGAGGACTTGTTACCCTGCTACACAGACACAGGGGCTAGCTGTAGGAGACTTGTTACCCTGCTACACAGACACAGGGGCTAGCTGGAGGACTTGTTACCCTGCTACACAGACACAGGGGCTAGCTGTAGGACTTGTTACCCTGCTACACAGACACAGGGGCTAGCTGTAGGACTTGTTACCCTGCTACACAGACACAGGGGCTAGCTGTAGGACTTGTTACCCTGCTACACAGACACAGGGGCTAGCTGGAGGACTTGTTACCCTGCTACACAGACACAGGGGCTAGCTGGAGGACTTGTTACCCTGCTACACAGACACAGGGGCTAGCTGTAGGATTTGTTACCCTGCTACATAGACACAGGGGCTAGCTGGAGGACTTGTTACCCTGCTACACAGACACAGGGGCTAGCTGGAGGACTTGTTACCCTGCTACACAGACACAGGGGCTAGCTGGAGGACTTGTTACCCTGCTACACAGACACAGGGGCTAGCTGGAGGACTTGTTACCCTGCTACACAGACACAGGGGCTAGCTGGAGGACTTGTTACCCTGCTACATAGACACAGGGGCTAGCTGTAGGACTTGTTACCCTGCCACATAGACACAGGGGCTAGCTGTAGGACTTGTTACCCTGCCACATAGACACAGGGGCTAGCTTTAGGACTTGTTACCCTGCCACACAGACACAGGGGCTAGCTGTAGGACTTGTTACCCTGCTACACAGACACAGGGGCTAGCTGGAGGACTTGTTACCCTGCTACACAGACACAGGGGCTAGCTGTAGGACTTGTTACCCTGCTACACAGACACAGGGGCTAGCTGTAGGACTTGTTACCCTGCTACACAGACACAGGGGCTAGCTGTAGGACTTGTTACCCTGCTACACAGACACAGGGGCTAGCTGGAGGACTTGTTACCCTGCTACACAGACACAGGGGCTAGCTAGAGGCCTTGTTACCCTGCTACACAGACACAGGGGCTAGCTGTAGGACTTGTTACCCTGCTACATAGACACAGGGGCTAGCTGGAGGACTTGTTACCCTGCTACACAGACACAGGGGCTAGCTGGAGGACTTGTTACCCTGCTACACAGACACAGGGGCTAGCTGGAGGACTTGTTACCCTGCTACACAGACACAGGGGCTAGCTGGAGGACTTGTTACCCTGCTACACAGACACAGGGGCTAGCTGGAGGACTTGTTACCCTGCTACATAGACACAGGGGCTAGCTGTAGGACTTGTTACCCTGCCACATAGACACAGGGGCTAGCTGTAGGACTTGTTACCCTGCCACATAGACACAGGGGCTAGCTTTAGGACTTGTTACCCTGCTACACAGACACAGGGGCTAGCTGGAGGCCTTGTTACCCTGCTACACAGACACAGGGGCTAGCTAGAGGCCTTGTTACCCTGCTACACAGACACAGGGGCTAGCTGGAGGACTTGTTACCCTGCTACACAGACACAGGGCTATCTGTAGGACTTGTTACCCTGCCACACAGACACAGGGGCTAGCTGGAGGACTTGTTACCCTGCCACATAGACACAGGGGCTAGCTGTAGGACTTGTTACCCTGCTACACAGACACAGGGGCTAGCTGGAGGACTTGTTACCCTTCTACACAGACACATGGGCTAGCTAGAGGACTTGTTACCCTGCTACACAGACACAGGGGCTAGCTGGAGGACTTGTTACCCCGCTACACAGACACAGGGGCTAGCTGTAGGACTTGTTACCCTGCTACACAGACAAAGGGGCTAGCTAGAGGACTTGTTACCCTGCTACATAGACACAGGGGCTAGCTGTAGGACTTGTTACCCTGCTACACAGACACAGGGGCTAGCTGTAGGCCTTGTTACCCTGCTACACAGACACAGGGGCTAGCTGTAGGACTTGTTACCCTGCCACATAGACACAGGGGCTAGCTGTAGGACTTGTTACCCTGCTACACAGACACAGGGGCTAGCTGGAGGCCTTGTTACCCTGCTACACAGACACAGGGGCTAGCTAGAGGCCTTGTTACCCTGCCACATAGACACAGGGGCTAGCTGTAGGACTTGTTACCCTGCTACACAGACACAGGGGCTAGCTGTAGGACTTGTTACCCTGCTACACAGACACAGGGGCTAGCTGTAGGACGTGTTACCCTGCTACACAGACATATATTCAGCATTTCACTGTAAGGTCGACTACACCTGTTGTATTTAGCATTTCACTGTGAGGTCTACTACACCTGTTGTATTCAGCATTTCACTGTGAGGTCTACTACACCTGTTGTATTCAGCATTTCACTGTAAGGTCTACTACACCTGTTGTATTCAGCATTTCACTGTGAGGTCTACTACACCTGTTGTATTCAGCATTTCACTGTGAGGTCTACTACACCTGTTGTATTCAGCATTTCACTGTGAGGTCTACTATACCTGTTGTATTCAGCATTTCACTATAAGGTCGACTACACCTGTTGTATTCAGCATTTCACTGTGAGGTCTACTACACCTGTTGTATTCAGCATTTCACTGTGAGGTCTACTACACCTGTTGTATTCAGCATTTCACTGTACGGTCTACTACACCTGTTGTATTCAGCATTTCACTGTGAGGTCTACTACACCTGTTGTATTCAGCATTTCACTGTGAGGTCTACTACACCTGTTGTATTCAGCATTTCACTGTGAGGTCGACTACACCTGTTGTATTCAGCATTTCACTGTGAGGTCTACTACACCTGTTGTATTCAGCATTTCACTGTGAGGTCTACTACAACTGTTGTATTCAGCATTTCACTGTGAGGTCTACTATACCTGTTGGATTCGGCGCATGTGACTAATAACATTTGATTCGATCTGACATGGGTCCTTTTGTAACAATATAGGTGACATACCGTACATTCATGTCCTCCAGATGTATATGTTCATTAATAAGTGTTGTCTCCTCCCTTTCATTCATCCCTCCCAGGTCGTAAGAGCGCTCTGAAGTCCATCATGAAGAAGAAAGATGGCCGCCAGGGTTCTTTGGGAACCAAGAAGAACCTACAGTTTGTAGGAGTCAATGG
The DNA here is from genome assembly GCF_018296145.1 of Oncorhynchus tshawytscha. Classification (NCBI taxonomy): domain Eukaryota; kingdom Metazoa; phylum Chordata; class Actinopteri; order Salmoniformes; family Salmonidae; genus Oncorhynchus; species Oncorhynchus tshawytscha. Next base: position 975,434 of record NC_056440.1, on the reverse strand, counting down.
AGGGTGAGTCTGCAGGATGTAGTTATTACAACAGGTCCTAGAACAGTGGTATTCACAGTCAGGGTTACAACTCAGGTAATTGCAGTGGGGTTGCCAGAAATTCTGGAGAATAAAATGGGGGCCCTGCTGAGAAAGTTTGAATACCACTGGTCTAGAGACTGTGATTTGAACTGTTCAATGCAAACAGAAAATATTAGAGCCATTTTGAATGTGTATCTCTGTAGGGAGTTTGTATCAGTAGCCATTTTGAATGTGTATCTCTGTAGGGAGTTTGTATCAATAGCCATTTTGAATGTGTATCTCTGTAGGGAGTTTGTATCAGTAGCCATTTTGAATGTGTATCTCTGTAGGGAGTTTGTATCAATAGCCATTTTGAATGTGTATCTCTGTAGGGAGTTTGTATCAGTAGCCATTTTGAATGTGTATCTCTGTAGGGAGTTTGTATCAGTAGCCATTTTGAATGTGTATCTCTGTAGTGAGTTTGTATCAGTAGCCATTTTGAATGTGTATCTCTGTCGTGCGTTTGTATCAGTAGCCATTTTGAATGTGTATCTCTGTAGTGCGTTTGTATCAGTAGCCATTTTGAATGTGTATCTCTGTAGTGCGTTTGTATCAGTAGCCATTTTGAATGTGTATCTCTGTAGTGCGTTTGTATCAGTAGCCATTTTGAATGTGTATCTCTGTAGTGCGTTTGTATCAGTAGACATTAAACAAAAATAATAATCAGAGACCACAATGGAAATAAATTGGCAACTTTTGCAATCCCAGCTTATATTATTGTTCACATTATTATTATTATTAGTAGTAGTATTATTACTATTATTAGTCACATTTCAACAAATCTACTGAGTGTATACTGTATGTGTTTTCAAATCAATCAATCAATCAACAGTATCAACAGGCAGCCCAACTCAGTCAATCAACGGCATCAACAGGCAGCCCAAATCAGTCAATCAACGGCATCAACAGGCAGCCCAAGTCAGTCAACGGCATCAACAGGCAGCCCAAATCAGTCAACGGCATCAACAGGCAGCCCAAATCAACAGGCAGCCCAAATCAATCAACAGGCAGCCCAAATCAATCAACAGGCAGCCCAAATCAATCAACAGGCAGCCCAAATCAATCAACAGGCAGCCCAAATCAATCAACAGGCAGCCCAAATCAATCAACGGCATCAACAGGCAGCCCAAATCAATCAACAGGCAGCCCAAATCAATCAACGGCATCAACAGGCAGCCCAAATCAATCAACAGGCAGCCCAAATCAATCAATGACATCAACAGGCAGCCCAAATCAATCAACAGGCAGCCCAAATCAATCAACAGGCAGCCCAAATCAATCAACAGGCAGCCCAAATCAATCAACGGCATCTACAGGCAGCCCAACTCAGTCAATCAACGGCATCTACAGGCAGCCCAAATCAATCAGTCAATCAACGGCATCTACAGGCAGCCCAAATCAATCAGTCAATCAACGGCATCTACAGGCAGCCCAAATCAATCAGTCAATCAACAGTATCTACAGGCAGCCCAAATCAATCAACAGTATCTACAGGCAGCCCAAATCAATCAACAGGCAGCCCAAATCAATCAACGGCATCAACAGGCAGCCCAAATCAATCAACAGGCAGCCCAAATCAATCAATGGCATCAACAGGCAGCCCAAATCAATCAACAGGCAGCCCAAATCAATCAACAGGCAGCCCAAATCAATCAACGGCATCAACAGGCAGCCCAAATCAATCAACGGCATCAACAGGCAGCCCAAGTCAATCAACGGCATCAACAGGCAGCCCAAGTCAATCAACGGCATCAACAGGCAGCCCAAATCAATCAACAGGCAGCCCAAATCAATCAACGGCATCAACAGGCAGCCCAAATCAATCAACAGGCAGCCCAAATCAATCAACAGGCAGCCCAAATCAATCAACAGGCAGCCCAAATCAATCAACGGCATCAACAGGCAGCCCAAATCAATCAACAGGCAGCCCAAATCAATCAACGGCATCAACAGGCAGCCCAAGTCAATCAACGGCATCAACAGGCAGCCCAAATCAGTCAACGGCATCAACAGGCAGCCCAAATCAGTCAACGGCATCAACAGGCAGCCCAAATCAGTCAACGGCATCAACAGGCAGCCCAAATCAATCAACAGCATCAACAGGCAGCCCAAATCAATCAACAAGCAGCCCAAATCAATCAACAGGCAGCCCAAATCAATCAACAGGCAGCCCAAATCAATCAACAGGCAGCCCAAATCAATCAACAGGCAGCCCAAATCAATCAACGGCATCTACAGGCAGCCCAACTCAGTCAATCAACGGCATCTACTGGCAGCCCAAATCAATCAGTCAATCAACGGCATCTACAGGCAGCCCAAATCAATCAGTCAATCAACAGTATCTACAGGCAGCCCAAATCAATCAACAGTATCTACAGGCAGCCCAAATCAATCAACAGTATCTACAGGCAGCCCAAATCAATCAGTCAATCAACAGTATCTACAGGCAGCCCAAATCAATCAACAGTATCTACAGGCAGCCCAACTCAGTCAATCAACAGTATCTACAGGCAGCCCAAATCAATCAACGGTATCTACAGGCAGCCCAAATCAATCATCGGTATCTACAGGCAGCCCAATTCAATCAACGGTATCTACAGGCAGCCCAATATCTACAGGCAGCCCAAATCAATCAACGGTATCTACAGGCAGCCCAAATCAATCAACGGTATCTACAGGCAGCCCAAATCAATCAACGGTATCTACAGGCAGCCCAAATCAATCAACGGTATCTACAGGCAGCCCAAATCAATCAACGGTATCTACAGGCAGCCCAATTCAATCAACGGTATCTACAGGCAGCCCAATTCAATCAACGGTATCTACAGTCAGCCCAAATCAATCAATCAGTCAATCAACAGTATCTACAGGCAGCCCAAATTAATCAGTCAATCAACAGTATCTACAGGCAGCCCAAATCAATCAGTCAATCAACGGTATCTACAGGCAGCCCAAATTAATCAGTCAATCAACAGTATCTACAGGCAGCCCAACTCAATCAACAGTATCTACAGGCAGCCCAATTCACTCAACAGTATCTACAGGCAGCCCAAATCAATCAACAGTATCTACAGGCAGCCCAAATCAATCAGTCAATCAACAGTATCTACAGGCAGCCCAATTCAATCAACAGCCCAAATGCAGGAACATGTATGATATAGTATTATGCTGCTGGCTGGTTGTGTTTTCTTTCTAAAATCTGACTGACATGCAATAGTTCTGTGAGATAGTGTTGACTTTGTCTTCCCCTGTTGGCGTTCTGATGCAGGTACGAGACAACGTCGAGTGATGAATCAGAGGACAGCAGCTCCTCTGATACAGAAGAGGAGGAGGAGGAAGAGGAGGAGGAGGGGAATGTGTTCGGAGGAGGAGAGGAAGCTGAAGAGAGGAACACAGAGGAATTCCAGAACGAGGGAGCAGGGGAAGCGGGAGGGAGTGAAGAGGAGGGAGGAGGAGACAAGCTAGAGATGAGAGAGAGGTGGGTTGAGTGAATTCAGGGGATAAATTAATAGTGGGGGTACGCCGTACCGGTAAAACAAAACGTATCACAATCATTTCAATGAAATGCCAAGAAAAATAAATTACACCATTATCACATGTCAGGTCCATGAACATTTGCAAATGATAAAAATATTTTATGTTCAAACAGCTGTCCTGTGAAGTTGTGACTTGCGACATACGCCTAGTTTCCTGAATCGGGTCACATAAAGGAAATGAAAGGAAACATATTAAAAAACATGTTAAAAAAGTAGGAGAACAACCGATAGTCCAGCCCTCCACATGTTGTCTTCCCCATTCGGTAGCAACTCCTCCAACACTCGATTTCATCCATTAGCTTTTTTCCTCATTGAGGAAACATCTTCTTTCGTCTCCAAACTTCCATTGAACTTTTCTAGACTCTTTTCAGTAGACAGAGACTGCAAACAAACCCTTAAATTATTGTGAAGGTAACTATTTTCACAAGCTGTGGTACTTACTTAATTGTGAGAAGCCATGCTTGTTGCTGTGATCAAACAGAGTTTTTTTTGAATGCTTTTAAGAAAAACTGGGAACTCGAGTGGTCTTTAGGTGTAGAAGGATTCCGACTTTGAATTCCAAGTTGGATGACCGTTCAAAACTATTTTCCCAGTCGGAGCTCGTTTTTTTCCCAGAGTTCCCAGTTTTCTTGAACGTACTGAAGTCTGAAGTCGGATATTTCAGAGTTCCAAGTTGCTGTTTTCAATTGCGGCATTTCTACCACTGTCTTTATGTTGCGCACTAGCTCCCTACATTATCATTGCAAGCGCTATTTGAGTCACTAGATACTCTACACGCCCACGTTCTGGATAGCACAAAAAGGGACTGATCGAACAGCCATGGAAAAGGTACCCACCCAGGCTCAGCGAGGAGAATAAGAGAGAGGGGTTGTACACCAAAGTTACACATAGTCGAATTCAATAAGGAAAATCCAAACTTCTGCCGTTTAATAAATGACTAATTACATGACCCTCCCTGGAGCAAAACCCTCTCCCATTTTCCTCCGGGTAACAGTTGCATTCATTTCAACCGGTCCCTAAACGTAATTCTATGATTAGACCCACTGAGATCGTACTACATTAATAGGGGTTCTATATGTAATTCTGTGATTAGACCCACTGAGATCATACTACATTAATAGGGGTTCTATATGTAATTCTGTGATTAGACCCACTGAGATCATACTACATTAATAGGGGTTCTATATGTAATTCTGTGATTAGACCCACTGAGATCATACTACATTAATAGGGGTTCTATATGTAATTCTGTGATTAGACCCACTGAGATCATACTACATTAATAGGGGTTATATATGTAATTCTGTGATTAGACCCACTGAGATCATACTACATTAATAGGGGTTCTATATGTAATTCTATGATTAGACCCACTGAGATCATACTACATTAATAGGGGTTCTATATGTAATTGTGTGACTAGGGTGATCAATAATATAGTACGTCCCATACCAGTAAGAAACCACATCTACTTTCACCCCTAGATTTGAAAAATAAAGAAATTGTCCATTTGTCTGAATTAAATTCTGTCCTGTCTCTCTGTCTCTCCAGGTTTGAGTTGAGTGAGAAGATGTTGGCTGCCTGTAACGTGTTGAAGAACCACCTGAATGATGGCAAGGCCTTAACCAGTAAAGATGTGGTGAGCAACTGTTGTTATTAACTCTGCTTCTGAACAATTCTACCAATTTTCTCTCTCTCTCTGTCTCTCATTATCCATCTCTCTCCTGCTCTCTCTCTCTCTCAATTGTACCTCTTTTACCTCTCTCTCCCTCACTCCATCTCTCTCATTATCCATCTCTCTCCTGCTCTCTCTCTCTCTCAATTGTACCTCTTTTACCTCTCTCTCCCTCACTCCATCTCTCTCATTATCCATCTCTCTCTCAATTCAAGGGGCTTTATTGGCATGGGAAACATATGTTTACCTTGCCTAAGCAAGTGAAGTAGATAATAAACAAAAGTGAAATGAACAAGACAAATTAACAGTAAATATTACAAATGTCATATTTGCAAATAGTTAAAGTACAAAAGGGAAAAGAAAGGAAAATAAATACATGTACAATGGTGTTTGTTCTTCACTGGTTGCCCTTTTCTTGTGGCAACAGGTCACACATCTTGCTGCTGTGATGGCACACTGTGGTATCTCACCCTGTAGAAATGGGAGTTTATCAAAATCGGGTTTGTTTTTTAATTCTTTGTGGGTCTTTGAAGTCTGAGGAAAATATGTGTTCCTAATATGGTCATACATTTGGCAGGAGGTTAGGAAGTGCAGCTCAGTTTCCACCTCATTTTGTGGGCAGTGAGCACATAGCCTGTCTTCTCTTAAGAGCCATGTCTGCCTAAGGTGGCCTTTCTCAATAGCAAGGCTATGTTCACTGAGTCTGAACATAGTCAAAGCTTTCCTTAATTGTGGGTCAGTCACAGTGGTCAGGTATTCTGTGACTTTGTACTCTCTGTTTAGAGCCAAATAGCAGTAATTATTATTATTAAGTAATTATCTTTTAGTTTTCTCATGATTTGGTTGGGTCTTATAGTGTTGCTGTCCTGGAGAAGAGTCCCTTAAGCAAGCTGGTCCTGGGGCTCTGTTCCTAAACACAAACACACCCCACAGTGCCCCAGGACCAGCTTGCTTAAGGGACTCCAGGTTCATCTCTCTGTAGGTGATGGCTTTGTTATGGAAGGTTTGGGAATCGCTTCCTTTTAAGTGGTTGTAGAGATTTTAACATCTCTTTTCTGGATTTTGATAATTAGTGGGTATCCACAGCCTTGTGGAAGTTACCTGTGGTGCTGATGTTTAGGCCGAGGTATGTATAGTTTTTTGTGTACTCTAGGACAACGGTGTCTAGATGGAATTTGTATTTGTGGTCCTGGAAACTGGACCTTTTTTGGAACAACATTATTTTTGTCTTACTGAGATTAACTGTCAGGGCCCAGGTCTGACAGAATCTGTGCAGAAGATCTAGGTGCTGTTGTAGGCCCTACTTGGTTAGCTCTCTCTCTCTCTCCTTGTATTGTCCACTCACTATTGTCTGTCCAAACAACTCTTGTCTCTCTCAGCACAGTAGAGTCAGGAACTAACTCCGCTGCAAGTCCATTTTACTCAGGTTTTCTCCTCTTTTCTCTACTGGGCTGTCGGCCCGGTAGATTTCTGGCAGAGGATGCCGTCTGCTCTGACGATTGTCCTGATTTTATGTTTGCCGTAGCCCACAAGAACAATGAAGAAATGAACCATCACTAACATTTATTTATGAGATTTGACTCACAGTAAAGCAACTCCTATTCACATCACAGCAGCACTGTTCTAGTGGTTCACAGTGTCTGATCTCTCTGTCACCGTCCTCTCTGTCACCGTCCTCTAGAGAGCCTGTGTGAACACAGTTCAGAGCGAGTGGTTCTGGGTGTCCAGTCAGAAGACGGTGGTGCCCGGCATAGTGGAGGACTATTTGACAGCGTTCCGGGACATCTCGCCGGCCATGCTGCGTCACATTGTCAACATGGCGGACGGTAACGGGAACACAGCGCTCCACTACAGCGTGTCACACTCCAACTTCCACATCGTCAAGACGCTGCTCAACGCAAGTGAGGAAACATAGTCTCTCTGTCCTCCTGTCTGTCTAGTGTTACATCATACAGTCTCTCTGTCCTCCTGTCTGTCTAGTGTTACATCATACAGTCTCTCTGTCCTCCTGTCTGTCTAGTGTTACATCATACAGTCTCTCTGTCCTCCTGTCTGTCTAGTGTTACATCATATAGTCTCTCTGTCCTCCTGTCTGTCTAGTGTTACATCATACAGTCTCTCTGTCCTCCTGTCTGTCTAGTGTTACATCATACAGTCCTGTCTCTGTCTCCTGTCTGTCTAGTGTTACATCATACAGTCTCTCTGTCCTCCTGTCTGTCTAGTGTTACATCATACAGTCTCTCTGTCCTCCTGTCTGTCTAGTGTTACATCATACAGTCTCTCTGTCCTCCTGTCTGTCTAGTGTTACATCATACAGTCTCTCTGTCCTCCTGTCTGTCTAGTGTTACATCATACAGTCTCTCTGTCCTCCTGTCTGTCTAGTGTTACATCATACAGTCTCTCTGTCCTCCTGTCTGTCTAGTGTTACATCATACAGTCTCTCTGTCCTCCTGTCTGTCTAGTGTTACATCATACAGTCTCTCTGTCCTCCTGTCTGTGTTACAGTCTCTCTGTTCCTGTCTGTCTAGTGTTACATCATACAGTCTCTCTGTCCTCCTGTCTGTCTAGTGTTACATCATACAGTCTCTCTGTCCTCCTGTCTGTCTAGTGTTACATCATACAGTCTCTCTGTCCTCCTGTCTGTCTAGTGTTACATCATACAGTCTCTCTGTCCTCCTGTCTGTCTAGTGTTACATCATACAGTCTCTCTGTCCTCCTGTCTGTCTAGTGTTACAACACTAGTTAGTGTTAAATAAATAAACATTTAAACAAAATGTTGTTTTTTTACTTCAACTTTAATGTTGTTGTTTACTTCCAGAATGTAACGTTGTTGTTGTTTATTCCAGATGTGTGTAACGTGAACCAGCAGAATAAGGCTGGCTATACTCCCATCATGCTGTCTGTGCTGGCGGCTGTGGAGGCTCCTAAAGACATGGCCATCGTAGAGTACCTCTTCAGCAAGGGAGACGTCAACGCTAAGGCCAGCCAGGTATGGGGTCAGGGGCCAGCCAGGTATGGGGTCAGGGGCCAGCCAGGTATGGGGTCAGGGGCCAGCCAGGTATGTGGGAGGGACCATATGTTAGGGGTTCAGGTCATGTATGACTAGGGCTGTTGAGGTGACTGTATTACCGACGGTCACGAGTTATGAAGCTTCTCCAAGCTCTGACGATGCTGCTGGTCTTTAGTAGCCTTTCGAACTAGGTAACTGACTGGTATTCAGCACTATATTGTCCCTCTAATCACTCTGACATCAATGCAAATCTAATCAAAAATCTAATCAAACACTTCATGAGAGCCCATGAGCTGATGTTACGCAACATTTCTATAGGCTATACAATTACCTGAGAAAACAGAGTGATGGCCTCTACTAAAAAGAGGAGGATCCCATCAGCTTTCTATTGGCTAGGCCTACTATATTTATTTCTCAACTTCCCTAATATAAAGCACAATACTTCTCTTTACAACAGGAGAATAGCCTACCTGGCTGGAAGGAAAATGAACCACAGGAAAAGTATCCTCCATTCGCTATTTAAGTGTATAAATGACATGTATTTTTCCCCTGTTTCGATACAGGTGCATGATAATGGTCTTTTCCACATCAAAAAAAAATTCACACATATATTATATAGTATATGTAAAGACAAGTTTTAAATCAAGAATAGTTCAATGGGTGACAATATTATCACTTGTGAATGAGTGCATAAGAAAGCCTTTTTTTTGCGACTTTTCGAATCAGTCACACACCTCATGTAGCCCAGCCCATAGGCCAATATGTTTTGACAAGGTTTGTATCGTAACTAAAGTGGCCAAAAAACTCTAATCAAATCAAAGTTTATTTGGGGGGGCACACAATGCAAATAGTCCGGGTAGCCATTTGATTACCTGTTCTTGAGTCTTATGGCTTGGGGGTAAAAACAGTTGAAAAGCCTTTTGGTCCTAGACTTGGCACGCCGGAACCCTAGACCCACTCCAATTTGCATGTCACCCAAACAGATCCACAGATGATCTCTATTGCACTCCACTCTGCCTTTTCCCACCTGGACAAAAGGACCTGTTCTACTACAGCTCAGCGTTCAACAACAAAGCTCATCACTAAGCTAAGTACTCTGGGACTAAACACGGGCCGCCCCCAGGTGGTGAGGGTGGGTAACAACACATCCGCCACGCTGCTCCTCAACAGGGGGGCACCTCAGGGGTGCGTAGTCCCCTCCTGTACTCCTTGTTCACTCATGACTGCATGGCCAGGCACGACTCCAACACCATCATTAAGTTTGCTGATGACACAACAGTGGTAGGCCTGATCACCGACAACGATGAGAAAGCCTATAGGGAGGAGGTCAGAGACCTGACCGTGTGGTGCCAGGGAAACAACCTCTCCCTCAACAGGAAAAGGAGGACCGAGCACGCCCCCATTCACATCGACGGGGCTGTAGTGGAGCCGGTTGAGAGCTTCAAGTTCCACATTCCACATCAACAACAAATTAACATGGTCCAAACACACCAAGACAGTCGTGAAGAGGGCACGACAAAACCTAACCCCCTCAGGACACTGAAAAGATTTGGCATTTGTCCTCAGATCCTCAAAAGGTTCTAAAGCTGCACCATTGAGAGCATCTTGACTGGTTGCATCAGTGCCTGGTACAGAAACTGCACTGCCTCCGACCGCAAGGCACTACAGAGCTTCCTGCCATTCAGGACCTCTATACCAGGCGGTGTCAGAGGAAGGCCCTAAGAATTGTCAAAGACCCCATTCACCCAAGTCATAGACTGTTCTCTCATAGACTGTTCTCTCTGCTGCCGCACGGCAAGCGGTACTGGAGCACCAAGTCTAGATCCAAGAGGCTTCTAAACAGCTTCTACCACCAAGCCATAAGACTCCTGAGCATCTAATCAAATGGCTACCCAGACTATTTGCACCCCCCCCCCCTCTTCTACGCTGCTGCTACTCTCTGTTATTATCTATGCATAGTCACTTTAATAACTCTACCAACATGTACATATTACCTCAACTAACCGGTGCCCCCGCACATTGACTCTGTATCGGTACCCCCCTGTATATAGTCTCACTATTGTTATTTTACTGCTGCTCTTTAATTACTTGTTACTTTTATTTCTTATTCATATTTTTTTTAACTGCATTGTTGGTTAGGGGCTCGTAAGTAAGTATTCTGCGCATGTGACGAATACAATTTGATTTGAATTTGAAAAAATATCCTAATAGTTTATCAACATTTTAAGCTAAACGTTCTGATCTGTTGTGTCAGCCACATTGTCTAAAAAAGTTTTCTTGATCCTAGTGGTTGTATTAATTAGGGATCTATCGCATCCCACAACTGTCCCAGACTGTTTTGAATATTTATTTCTCACACAGAATAGAATAAGTCAATTGTTGTACTATGGGGGATAGTAGATTGACATAAACTTGTGATTTTGCTGTTCATTTGGCCGACTCTTCTTGTTGGCTGACGAAAAGTAAATGTGGACAGTTCTTCCAATATCTTCAATATGGACCTCGGAATTGGATAAGAACGAGTGCAGTTGTTTTCCTAAGGGTGTCTGTCTTCACTTGTAGCCTGTGAGAAAGACCCAATCATGTGATGGAGAGCTCACTCAGTGAGTGTTTCGAAGCAATCAGGGAGAAGGGCACAACAAAGGCATGGATTTTAAGGGGCATTATGGCCACAAAGGGGAAGCCACAGTGAAATGTGAGGCATAATCAAGTCAAATTGTGAATGAGAGACTGATGTAGTGTGTACAGCCTGCTCATGCCTTCCAAGTGACTTTTATCAGATCACCATTAGAGTCTCATCATGCAGCCTTACAAGGTATTACAAATCTAAACATACAGCCCCATGTTTGTAGAACAACTAAAGTTACATTAATAACTCTAAATCAAAACATATAGCCCAACGTTTGTAGAACAACTAAAGTTACATTAATAACTCTAAATCAAAACATATAGCCCAATGTTTGTAGAACAACTAAAGTTACATTAATAACTCTAAATCAAAACATATAAAGCATTAATAACTATAAATCAACTTTTTGTAGAACAACTAAAGTTACATTAATAACTCTAAATCAAAACATACAGCCCAACGTTTGTAGAACAACTAAAGTTACATTAATAACTATAAATCAAAACATATAGCCCAACGTTTGTAGAACAACTAAAGTTACATTAATAACTCTAAATCAAAACATATAGCCCAACGTTTGTAGAACAACTAAAGTTACATTAATAACTCTAAATCAAAACATATAGCCCAACGTTTGTAGAACAACTAAAGTTACATTAATAACTCTAAATCAAAACATATAGCCCAACGTTTGTAGAACAACTAAAGTTACATTAATAACTCTAAATCAAAACATATAGCCCAACGTTTGTAGAACAACTAAAGTTACATTAATAACTCTAAATCAAAACATATGGCCCAACGTTTGTAGAACAACTAAAGTTACATTAATAACTCTAAATCAAAACATACAGCCCAACGTTTGTAGAACAACTAAAGTTACATTAATAACTCTAAATCAAAACATATAGCCCAACGTTTGTAGAACAACTAAAGTTACATTAATAACTCTAAATCAAAACATATAGCCCAACGTTTGTAGAACATCTAAAGTTACATTAATAACTCTAAATCAAAACATATAGCCCAATGTTTGTAGAACAACTAAAGTTACATTAATAACTCTAAATCAAAACATATAGCCCAACGTTTGTAGAACAACTAAAGTTACATTAATAACTCTAAATCAAAACATATAGCCCAACGTTTGTAGAACAACTAAAGTTACATTAATAACTCTAAATCAAAACATATAGCCCAACGTTTGTAGAACAACTAAAGTTACATTAATAACTCTAAATCAAAACATATAGCCCAACGTTTGTAGAACAACTAAAGTTACATTAATAACTCTAAATCAAAACATATAGCCCAACGTTTGTAGAACAACTAAAGTTACATTAATAACTCTAAATCAAAACATATAGCCCAACGTTTGTAGAACAACTAAAGTTACATTAATAACTCTAAATCAAAACATATAGCCCAACGTTTGTAGAACAACTAAAGTTACATTAATAACTCTAAATCAAAACATATAGCCCAACGTTTGTAGAACAACTAAAGTTACATTAATAACTCTAAATCAAAACATATGGCCCAACGTTTGTAGAACAACTAAAGTTACATTAATAACTCTAAATGAAGCATATAGGAGTACCTGTTTCTTTGTTAACAGCTCTACACAGAATAGCCACATGTTCACACTCCCTCAAATAATTTGGAGAAAATATCCTTTCTGTTATATTCAGCTTTGTTTAATTGTGTCCTATAAATAATACTATAAAATAATACTATACATTAATACTATAACATAATAATATACAATAATACTATACAATAATTCCACATACTCCTAAGCACATCTTGTCTGCTAAATGAACTAGTGTAGCCCACAGCCATGCTGTTCTGTTCTTCTGAAATAGACTGCGTTTTCTTCATATCATGTTCCTTTAGACCTGTCTAAAATCATTTGTGAAGATGTAACCCCCTCCCTCCCTCCTTCAGGCTGACCAGACAGGGCTGATGTTAGCAGGATGGACATGATGCTAATCCTCTCCCTCCCTCAGGCTGACCAGACAGGGCTGATGCTAACAGGATGGATATGATGCTAACCCTCTCCCTCCCTCCCTCAGGCTGGCCAGACAGGGCTGATGCTGGCGGTCAGTCATGGCAGGATGGACATGGTTCGGGCGCTGCTGGCCCAGGGGGCAGAGGTCAATATCCAGGATGATGAGGGTTCTACAGCCCTGATGTGTGCCAGCGAACATGGCCACGCTGAGATAGTCAAACTACTGCTGGCCCAGCCAGGCTGCGACGCCACTCTCAGCGACAGTGTGAGTGTCTGTCTGTCTCTGTCTGTATGTCTGTATGTCTGTCTGTGTGTCTCAGTTGAAGGCATTCAGTTGCACAACTGACTAGGTATCCCCTTTGCTCTCTCTCTCTTGTGCTCTCTCTCTCTCTCTCTACCTTTTTCTACTTCTCCCTCCTTCCTCTCTCTCTCTCTAGGATGAGAGCAATGCCCTGTCTATCGCTCTGGAAGCGGGTCACAAGGACATAGCAGTGTTGTTGTACGCCCACGTAAACTTCTCTAAGGCCCAGTCACCGGTCAGTACTCTCTACCGCTGTTCTCTGACCTCTAACCCTTACCTCTGTTCTCTGACCTCTAACCCTTACCTCGGTTCCCTGACCTCTAACCCTTACCTCTGTTCCCTGACCTCTAACCCTTACCTCTGTTCCCTGACCTCTAACCCTTAACCCTTACCTCGGTTCCCTGACCTCTAACCCTTACCTCTGTTCCCTGACCTCCAACCCTTACATCTCTTCCCTGACCGCTAACCCTTACCTCTAACCCTTACCTCTCTTCCCTGACCTCTAACCCTTACCTCGGTTCCCTGACCTCTAACCCCTACCTCTCTTCCCTGACCTCTAACCCTTACCTCTCTTCCCTGACCGCTAACCCTTACCTCTCTTCCCTGACCTCTAACTCTTACCTCTGTTCCCTGTACCAGAGCTGCTTGCCCTGAAATCACTTCTTGACAAACATTTTTGTTTTGAGCAGAGCAACTATTCTCCCGCTGTAGTTCTAATGTTATCTATGTGTGTGTTGTGTTCGTTTGTGTGCGCATGTTGTGTGTGTGCGCATGGTTTGTGTGTTTGTGCATGGTGTGTGTGTTGTGTTCGTTTGTGTGCACATGTTGTGTGTGTGCGCATGGTTTGTGTGTTGTATGTGTGTGTGTGTGTGTGTGTGGGTGCATGGTGTGTGTGTGTGTGTGTGTGTGTGTCTCCAGGGAACCCCTCGTCTGAGCAGGAAGATGTCCCCCAGTCCCACCAGGAGGGGCATGTTTGACTAGCGCCACCGCCCATTGGTCAAGTCTCATGACACCAACCAACCGCTGAGGATTTCAACCCCTAGGGACAGACTTTGGCCCCACCCCCTGACAACCTGATTGGATCATGTGGGATTATTGACAATGCAGTTCAACCAGAAAGGTTCCATGGGTTTATTGACAATGCAGTTCAACCAGAAAGGTTCCCTGGGTTTATTGACAATGCGGTACAACCAGAAAGGTTCCCTGGGTTTATTGCCTATGTGGTCCAACCAGAAAGGTTCCCTGGGTTTATTGACCATGCGGTCCAACCAGAAAGGTTCCCTGGGTTTATTGACCATATGGTCCAACCAGAAAGGTTCCTGGGTTAATTGACCATGTGGTCCAACCAGAAAGGTTCCCTGGGTTTATTGACCATGTGGTCCAACCAGAAAGGTTCCTGGGTTTATTGACCATGTGGTCCAACCAGAAAGGTTCCTGGGTTTATTGACCATGTGGTCCAACCAGAAAGGTTCCCTGGGTTTAAAGACCATTCGGTATAACCAGAATGGTTCCTTGGGTTTATTGATCATGATGAAAGATGAAACATATTGGTCAGTCTTGTAGTAAGATGAGCTGGTATTGGTCAGTATTGTAGTAAGATGAGCTGGTATTGGTCAGCCTTGTAATAAGATGAGCTGTTATTGGTCAGTATTGTAGTAAGATGAGCTGGTATTGGTCAGCCTTGTAATAAGATGAGCTGTTATTGGTCAGTCTTGTAGTAAAATGAGCTGTGATTGGTCAGTCTTGTAGTAAGATGAGCTGGTATTGGTCAGTCTTGTAGTAAGATGAGCTGGTATTGGTCAGTCTTGTAATAAGATGAGTTGGTATTGGTCAGTCTTCTACATGAACATCCCAAAGTGCCTTTGTTAAACCACCACCAGCATTCTGTCTGCTCTGAGTGGATAGAGAGAAGGATGAGAGCGAGAAGAGAGAGGAGAAAGAGAAGGAGGAGGGAGAGGAGAAAGAGAAGGAGGGAGAGAGAGAGGAGGAAGAGGAGGAGGGAAAGAAGGAGTGGGAGAGGAGAGAGAGAAGGAGAAGATAGGCCATACTACTTGAGGAGCTGGACTTCATAAGAACCCAGAAACACAAATACTGTATTCTAGATATGGGCTGCAATAGACAAGCATCCTGTCCAGGCAGTGAATGTGTACATCAAAAGCTGCCTCACAAGAGAGAGAGAGAGAGGTTCAGATAAGGATACTTACTTATCCAGACTATAGACCTTTTCAACTGTCAAAATAAAATAATAACACGTTCTGTACGCGCAACCAAGAGGTTCCCCAGTAAACATCCGGTGCTGCGGTACCCCATAATTGCTAACTAGCTAGGTAGTTGGCTAGCTAGCACAAAATGACAAGTTCGCATTTCTTGATCCACCAAAAAACTGAAAAAACAACTTATTGACCTATTGACTTGCTACCAGATCCACTAAACACAGTCATGAGACAATGTTTATATCTAATTTATTATCCGTTTGCTCTGGTGGTGTTGCATTAGGCTAGCACAGTAAATAACCACAGAGCTAGCGTGATGTGAGGGTAGAGAAAGATCAGTTGACCTTGTTAGCCAGCCAGAGCTAGCGTGATGTGAGGGTAGAGAAAGATCAGTTGACCTTGTTAGCCAGCTGGATTCATTTCTCTCTCAACAGCCAACAATATAACTAAACTAAATGTAGTTAGTATCCAATGTTTGACGGACTCATTGTTTACAACAAAGTTAGCTAGCAGTTTAAAAATGACCCCACTATCAACCTTTCTCCCCCCCCCTCACTAATCTGTCACTCAGCTCGTTGACTTTTCCTCCAAAACACATCTATATTTTACCCAGGTCTTTTGCCCACTTAGTTTCAATTAAGAAATATAGTGTAGTTTAAATGAACCGCTAGCTTGTGCTATTCATATATTATCAACCTCACGTTACGAGACATAGCTAGTGGTTTGGTTACAGTAAAGCTAGACTATACAAATGCTAGTGCTGACACCTTGTGGTGATAATGTTGAACTGCATATTAATTACACCAGGATGGTATATAACATGAAGCGAACTCATTTCAAAATCATTTCAAGCAACATATTTAGCAATGTCTTTTTAGATTAAATCAAATTAACCTTAAAATATTCCTTTCTGCACACCTTGATAGTGATATGTGATAATGTCTCCCCTGAGCATGTTAACCTCAAGGCCCACCTTCATGATGTCTCTCCCCTGAGCATGTCAACCTCAAGGCCCACCTTCATAATGTCTCTCCTCTGAGCCTCAACCTCAAGGCCCACCTTCATAATGTCTCCCCTGAGCCTGTCAACCTCAACATGGTTAGCCTCATTATGAGTCTAATCTGGTCTCCTTCAACATGGTTAGCCTCATTATGAGTCTAATCTGGTCTCCTTCAACATGGTTATCCTCTTTATGAGTCTAATCTGGTCTCCTTCAACATGGTTGTCCTCATTATGAGTCTAATCTGGTCTCCTTCAACATGGTTATCCTCATTATGAGTCTAATCTGGTCTCCTTCAACATGGTTATCCTCATTATGAGTCTAATCTGGTCTCCTTCAACATGGTTATCCTCATTATGAGTCTAATCTGGTCTCCTTCAACATGGTTATCCTCATTATGAGTCTAATCTGGTCTCCTTCAACATGGTTATCCTCGTTATGTGGGTAGTGGGTTTAGACATCCATCTTACTCCAACACAAGAGATGATTGATTAGTTAAATGAATCGTGTCTAATAGATATAATCAGCAAGGGCCGGAACAGAAACCTGCTCAGCCAGTAGATAGGTCTGTAGCAGCAAGGTTGGCCATGCATGTTCTATATCTATGTATTGTTACTCTAACAGTGTTGTTGTAATCCTACAACCAATTCTAACTGTAAACCAATAGCATATCACCCATATCGCCTTGAGTCTCTTCAGGGACTTTCATTGGGATTTAGCAGCTTTCACACGTCTCTGTATCTGAAATTTAGAAACATAGACGTTAGACCAGGACTTTGCTTCATTAGAAACATAGAAATTACACCAGCACTTGCTTCATTAGAAACATAGAAATTACACCAGGACTTGCTTCATTATTCTCAAGTGATATAACGTTTGATATTAAATTGTCTATTGTCGTAGTTTTCTCTTCGGGACTGGAAATATGTTCAATTAGCTAGTTAGCTAAGCTACTAGCTAGGTAGCTAACTTGTTGTTTTTAGCATATCAAGCTACCGTTTGTGTCATTAAAAAAACTAATATTGGATGGCTGTGTATCCTATTTATATGTAGCTAGCTAGCTACCTGACATGAACTAGAATAAATGGTTAACTTGATAAACAGCTTGCCCGTGTGCTTACACATCATCCTGGCGCCGCCACCGCCTGCTGCTGCTGCTAACGTTACCATCCATGCAGGCAATGCAGCTCGCTGCAATGCTTCTTTGGGAAATCTAGCTATAACGTTAAACGTACATTTTCCCAGGATGTAAGGACCATCCCACCGATGACTACTATGGTCAAAAATGTCAATTCTGACCTCGAGAAAACAACTACACGAAGTTAACTAGCTAGCTGTTTACAGCCGCCACGGAACAGCTTTTTTTTTTTTTTTTTTTACAAACTCACCGGAAGTTCTTTGGGGTTCCACGGTTCACTTGCGCTCCTCTTAAAAAGGTCTATAGGTTCCAGCAGTATACAGACACTATAAGACTAGATACAGTCTGTTGATATTCATGCTCCTGAGCAGATTAACATACAGCTCATAGTTGTGATGAAGGCTAAAGAGCATAAGGACATGTTGTTATTATTATTAATCATCACCATATTGTTTATCATCATCATCATCATCACCCCAGGAGGCAGTTGGTATATTAGATTCTATGTCACCCACAATATCGCCTTTCATTTAGACTAAATGTTTGTACATATTATATTATATTGTCATATTGTTTTCTTCACCTGCCTGCCGCCTTTAATGGGCCTGTATGTATACACCACACCTTTAATGGGCCTGTATGTGTACTCTACCACCTTTAATGGGCCTGTATGTATACACCACACCTTTAATGGGCCTGTATGTGTACACCACACCTTTAATGGGCCTGTATGTACTCCACCACCTTTAATGGGCCTGTATGTGTACTCTACCACCTTTAATGGGCCTGTATGTACATCGCCACCTTTAATGGGCCTGTATGTACATCGCCACCTTTAATGGGCCTGTATGTACACTGCCATCTTTAATGGACCTGTATGTACATCGCCACCTTTAATGGGCCTGTATGTACTCTACCACCTTTAATGGGCCTGTATGTGTACTCTACCACCTTTAATGGGCCGGTATGTGTACTCTACCACCTTTAATGGGCCTATATGTGTACTCTACCACCTTTAATGGGCCTATATGTGTACTCTACCACCTTTAATGGGCCTGTATGTGTACTCTACCACCTTTAATGGGCTTGTATGTGTACTCTACCACCTTTAATGGGCCTGTATGTGTACTCTACCACCTTTAATGGGCCTGTATGTGTACACCGCCACCTTTAATGGGCCTGTATGTGTACTCTACCACCTTTAATGGGCCTGTATGTACACCGCCACCTTTAATGGGCCTGTATGTTTACTCTACCACCTTTAATGGGCCTGTATGTACTCCACCACCTTTAATGGGCCTGTATGTGTTCTCTACCACCTTTTAATGGGCCTGTATGTGTACTCTACCACCTTTAATGGACCTGTATGTGTACTCTACCGCCTTTTAATGGGCCTGTATGTGTACTCTACCACCTTTAATGGGCCTGTATGTGTACTCTACCACCTTTAATGGGCCTGTATGTGTACTCTACCACCTTTAATGGGCCTGTATGTGTACTCTACCACCTTTAATGGGCCTGTATGTGTACTCTACCACCTTTTAATGGGCCTGTATGTGTACTCTACCGCCTTTTTAATGGGCCTGTATGTGTACTCTACCACCTTTAATGGGCCTGTATGTGTACTCTACCACCTTTAATGGGCCTGTATGTGTACTCTACCACCTTTAATGGGCCTGTATGTGTACTTTAATGGGCCTGTATGTGTACCACCTTTAATGGGCCTGTATGTGTTCCTTTAATGGGCCTACCACCTTTAATGGGCCTGTATGTGTTCTCTACCACCTTTAATGGGCCTGTGTACTCTACCACCTTTAATGGACCTGTATGTGTACACCACACCTTTTAATGGGCCTGTATGTGTACTCTACCACCTTTAATGGGCCTGTATGTGTACTCTACCACCTTTAATGGGCCTGTATGTGTACACCGCCACCTTTAATGGGCCTGTATGTGTACTCTACCACCTTTAATGGGCCTGTATGTACACCGCCACCTTTAATGGGCCTGTATGTGTACTCTACCACCTTTAATGGGCCTGTATGTACTCCACCACCTTTAATGGGCCTGTATGTGTTCTCTACCACCTTTTAATGGGCCTGTATGTGTACTCTACCACCTTTAATGGACCTGTATGTGTACTCTACCACCTTTTAATGGGCCTGTATGTGTACTCTACCGCCTTTTAATGGGCCTGTATGTGTACTCTACCACCTTTAATGGGCCTGTATGTGTACTCTACAACCTTTAATGGGCCTGTATGTGTACTCTACCACCTTTAATGGGCCTGTATGTGTACTCTACCACCTTTAATGGGCCTGTATGTGTTCTCTACCACCTTTTAATGGGCCTGTATATGTTCTCTACCACCTTTAATGGGCCTGTATGTGTACACCGCCACCTTTAATGGGCCTGTATGTGTACACCGCCACCTTTAATGGGCCTGTATGTGTACACCGCCACCTTTAATGGGCCTGTATGTGTACACCGCCACCTTTAATGGGCCTGTATGTGTACACCACACCTTTAATGGGCCTGTATGTGTACTCTACCACCTTTAATGGACCTGTATGTGTACACCACACCTTTAATGGGCCTGTATGTGTACTCTACCACCTTTAATGGGCCTGTATGTGTTCTCTACCACCTTTAATGGGCCTGTATGTGTACTCTACTACCTTTAATGGACCTGTATGTGTACACCACACCTTTAATGGGCCTGTATGTGTACTCTACCACCTTTAATGGGCCTGTATCTGTACACCGCACCTTCTCAAATGTATAATTGTAACTCAATCTTCTATGGATTGGATATAAATTCTACTTTTATACAAATCTATTTAATTTGTATGTATTTAAAAATCACAATATTTTGAATATTTCCTATTACTTCTTAATGTTACATGAAGATATATATTTATCGAGGTATAGTTTTTAATGCAAATATCATTGTTTTTCCTTATATGTACTGTAAAGTGTTGGAGCTGGTAAGTGTATTGTCCTGTTGTAGTAAAACATTGAGAAGGAGAGGAGGTACTTTGATCTGGTTGAAGTTTAAAGTGCCTGGAACGTATTGCCATATAACAATAAACTTAATTAAAATAACCTGGGGTTGTCTTGTCCTCAGTCTGTCTGGTGGTGAAGAATGCTACAGGTTTCCAGGGGACTGTCTCCATCTGCTGGTGTTAACTGGTATTTTGCAAGTAGTTTGTAAATGCAGAAGCCCTTCCCAAGGCAGACCCGTTCTATAGCTGCATCATTGGTCATATTTTATATACTTTATGTATTTGTTGGATATTTCGAAATTACAAATAAACTGTATAAATCATGTGACATAAGCCTAGCATGAACTATCATTGCAGTATGGTGCCAAAGTTATAGGAACCACAAAATATCTGCTGCCGTTATGTTGAGTTACAACAGAACAGCAGCTTGCACACTGTGTGTGTGTGTGTGTGTGTGTGTGTGTGTGTGTGTGTACTGCAGTGGTACGTGTTAGTTATTGGCCTGGGTTAATAGAAGAGCTTGTAAAGCTGGTCCTTTTAATTGACTACATTTCATATCATTTTCTTTACCTGCTGGTTTTAATGGGCTGTTCTAGCTGGTAGCTTGAAACCATATAGACTAGCTTATAGCCCATATAGACTAGCATATAGCCCATATAGACTAGCATATAGACTAGCATATAGCCCATATAGACTAGCATATAGCCCATATAGACTACCTAATATACCTTATAGACTATCATGTAGACCATATAGACTACCACAAAGACTACCATATACAGTTGAAGTCGGAAGTTTACATACACCTTAGCCAAATACATTTAAACTCATTTTTTAACCATTCCTGACATTTAACCCTAGTAAAAATTCCCTGTCTAGGTCAGTTAGGATCACCACTTTACTTTTCAGAATGTGAAATGTCAGAATAATAGTAGAATTACTTATTTCAGCTTTTATTTCTGCTTGGGGTCATTGTCCATTTGGAAGACCCATTTGCAACCAAGCTTTAACTTCCTGACTGATGTCTTGAGATGTTGCTTCAATATATCCACGTTATTTTCAATCCTCATGATGCCATCTATTTTGTGAACTGCACCAGTCCCTCCTGCAGCAAAGCACCCCCACAACATGATGCTGCCACCCCCGTGCTTCATGGTTGGGATGGTGTTCTTCTTGCAAGCCTCCTCCTTTTTCCTCCAACCATAACGATGGTCATTATGGCCAAACAGTTCCATTTTTGTTTCATCAGCCCAGATGACATTTCTCCAAAAAGTACGATCTTTGTCCCCATGTGCAGTTGCAAACTGTAGTTTGACTTTTTAATGGTGGTTTTGGATCAGTGGCTTCTTCCTTGCTGAGCGGCCTTTCAGGTTATGTCGATATAGGACTCGTTTTACTGTGGGTATAGATACTTTTGTACCTGTTTCCTCCAGCATCTTCATAAGGTCCTTTGCTGCTGTTCTGGGATTGATTTGCACTTTTCACACCAAAGTACGTTCATCTCTAGGAGAGAGAACGCGTCTCCTTCCTGAGCAGTATGACGGCTGCATGGTCCCATGGTGTTTATATTTGCGTACTATTGTTTGTACAGATGAACGTGGAACCTTCAGGCGTTTGGAAATTGCTCCCAAGGATAAGCCAGACTTGTGGGGGTCTATAATTTTTTCTGAGGTCTTGGCTGATTTCTTTTCATGTCCCATGATGTCAAGCAAAGAGGCACTGAGTTTGAAGGTAGGCCTTGAAATACATCCACAGGTACACCTCCAATTGACTCAAATTATGTCAATTAGCCTATCAGAAGCTTCTAATAAAGCCATGACATAATTTCTGAAATTTTCTAAGCTGTTTAAAGGCACAGTCAACTTAGTGTATGTAAACTTCTGACCCACTGGAATTGTGATACAGTGAATTATAAGTTAAATAATCTGTCTGTAAACAATTGTTGGAAAAATGACTTGTGTCATGCAATATGTAGATGTCCTAATCGACTTGCCAAAGCTATAGTTTGTTAACAAGCAATTTGTGGACTGGTTGAAAAACTTGTTTTAATGACTCCAACCTGAGTGTATGTAAACTTCCAACTTCAACTGTATAGGCTACACTATAGCCAATATAGACTACCATATAGACTAAACTATAGCCCATATAGACTAGCATATATCCTATATAGCCTACCATATAGACTACCATATAGCCCATATAGACTACCATATAGCCCATATAGACTACCATATAGCCCATATGGACTACCATATAGCCCATATGGGACTACCATATAGCCCATATGGGACTACCATATAGCCCATATGGGACTACCATATAGACCATATAGACTATCATATAGCCCATATAGACTATCATATAGCCCATATAGACTACCATATAGCCCATATAGACGCCCATATAGACTACCATATAGCCCATATAGACTACCATATAGACCATATAGCCCATATAGACTACCATATAGATGACCATGTAGACTAACATATAGACCATATATACTACGACATTGTCAGGGAAAGAGGAGGGCGAGATAAGGTGTAAGAAGAGAGAGAGAAGAGGGAAAGAGAAAAGGGAGATAACAGGGAGATAAAGGTGGGAGAGAGGGGAGGGAGAGAAAGAAGGGAGAGAGGACAGGGAGATAAAGGTGAGAGAGAGGAGGGAGAGAGAGAAGAGAGAGGAAGGAGGGGATTCTGAAAATATTCAGACCCCTTGAATTTTTCCCCACTTTGTTACATTACAGCCTTGTTCTAAAATTGATTAGATTATTTCCCCCCCTCATCAATCTACACACAATACCCCGTAATGACAAAGCAATAACAGCTTTTAGAAGTGTTTGCAAATGTATTAAAAAAAATTGAAATATCACATTTAAATTCAGTACCAGTCAAAGGTTTGGACACACCTACTCATTCAAGTTTTTTTTTAAACTATTTTCTGCATTGTAGAATAATAGTGAAGACATCAAAACTACAAAATAACACATGGAATCATGCTGTCACCAAAGAAAGTGTTAAACAAATCAAAATATATTTTATCTTTGAGATTCTTCATATTATCCACCCTTTGCCTTGATGACAGCTTTGCACACTCTTGGCATTCTCTCAACCAGCTTCATGAGATAGTAACCTGGAATGCATTTCAATTAACAGGTGAGCCTTGTTAAAACCTCTTATGGACCGGACCCTTTTTTCCAATTTTTGCCTAAAATTACATACTCAAATCTAACTGACTGTAGCTCAGGACCTGAAGCAAGGATATGCATATTCTTGATACCATTTGAAAGGAAACACTTTGAAGTTTGTGAAAGTAATGTAGGATAATATAACACATTAGATCTGGTAAAAGATAATAAAAAATTAAAAATGGTTTCATCTTTTAAATGCAAAAGAAAGGCCAATATTTGACTTAGGAATCTGTGCGCCGTTTTTGACTGATTCAATGAACCATTGCATTTCTGTTCAAAATGTTGGGCTCAAGACTGCTAGGAATCTGTGCGCCGTTTTTGACGGATTCAATGAACCATTGCATTTCTGTTCAAAATGTTGTATCAAGACTGCTCCAAATGTGCCTATTTGGTTTATTAATACATTTTCAAGTTCATAACTGTGCATTCTCCTCAAACAATAGCATGGTATGTTTTCGGAATTCAGCCATGATTACTACAAGTTTAGATAACTGGCTAGACTTAAAAACTGTCTAGACTTAAAAATGGTTTGCTGACATGGCTGATTGAGTGACTGTCAGTGACTGACATAACAAGAGAAACTGCTGATGCACAACCAAACTTCCACCTTATTTGACTATTTTACGACAGAGTTCGAGTGGCTGTGGCCCCATAGCGGCCGAAAGCCCTAAGCGACTTCTTCTGTTGCTTATGGTTGGAGCCGGCCCTGTCTTTATGTGTCTCTGTTGTGTCAGACCAGGTGAGCCCATCATGCGTGAAGTAAATGAGCTCTCTATTTCGGCTTTACTCCTCCATGTCTCCTTATGGGTGTATATGTTTCCCCTGCCCCGTCTCAAGCCCTGATGGCAACATCTAGTTGTGGGGATCAGTGGCTGTGAGCACCATCCTGCTGCCTGTCTGCAGCCTGAATGGGGAAGGTTAATGAGATAGTCCACAGACGCGAGAAGAGAAGCGCCTCACAGCATCAATGCTAATCAGTTAGCATGGTTTAGAATAATTCAGCTATCCAGGGAGAGTTATGAGAGGCTGGAGGAGTCAGTGTGATGAGAGGGTATGCAGATCAGATTCAGCAAGGCCCTGAGATAATAGAATATATCAATATTACCGAATATCAATGCCACTCCAGATGAGTTAGAACTAGGTTATAATCATGACCCCTGAACAACAAGAAGTAAAGGAACTGATCAGCTACTTTATTTATGATGATCTCAACACAGCATACTGAATATACACTCACTGGACAGTTTATTAGGTACACACATCTAGTACCCGGTCGGACCCCCCCATTTTCCTCCAGAACAACCTGCATTCTTAGGGGAGTGGATTTTACAAGGTGTCAGAGACGTTCCACAGGGATGTCGGTCCATGTTGACGTGATGGTATCACGCAGTCGCCGCAGCGCTACATTCTGCCGACAGCTCGTCCCATCTCATCCCAAACATGCTTCTATTGGGTTCGGTCAGCAACACTGTTTAGATACGCTGTGGCGTTCTGTCGTTGCTCACCTGGTATCAAGGGACCTAATGTGTACCAGGAAAACATTCTCCACACCAGTACACCAACCTGTACCGCTGCTAAGACAAATCCTGACGAAACAGGAACTGGGATTCTTTGGACCAGGTAATGTTTTTCCACTCCTCATTTGTCCAGTGTTGGTGATCGCGTTCCCATTGGAGCAGCTTCTTCTTGTTTTTAGCTGATAGGAGTGGAACCCGGTGTGGTCGTCTGCTGCAATAGCCCTGACAAGGAGCGACCAGTTGTGCGTTTTGAGATGCCGTTCTGCACACCACTGTTGTACTGCGCCGTTAGAGACAAATTATGATCTGAAATGTGGTCGGAGACGCTACGTATGGAGGGTGTGATGCATAGCCTTTGGAGGCATTGCAGAGGCCTAATTGAGATCCGTACCGCATTGCTGTGCGCCTCCCAAATGTTGTAACAACATGGAGGGCTCCGAATAGCTCCGAATTGACATGATTGGTCGACTGTGAAACAAAACATTCATATTGTGATTTTTCAGGGTGTGCCTTAGCACCCTCAGCACCTTCATCACCCCTTCTTTCTGAATACACCGCTCTATAAAACACACCTGTCTCTCTAACCTGCTCTGAGGTGAGAGTGGAACTGAGTAGCAGTATAACTAACACCTATGTTACTCTCCTTACTGCTTGGTAGACTGAGCACTACACTCTTACTGTGACGGAGCACTGTGAGGACATACTAGGCTCTTACTGTGAGGGAGCACTGTGAGTACATACTAGGCTCTTACTGTGAGGGAGCATTGAGGACATACTAGGCTCTTACTGTGAGGGAGCACTGTGAGTACATAATCGATTCTTATTGTGAGGGAGCACTGTGAGGACATGCTCTTACTGTGAGGGAGCACTGTGAGGACATACTCTTACTGTGAGGGAGCACTGTGAGGACATACTCTTACTGTGAGGGAGCACTGTGAGGACATACTCTTACTGTGAGGGAGCACTGTGAGTACATAATCGATTCTTATTGTGAGGGAGCACTGTGAGGACATGCTCTTACTGTGAGGGAGCACTGTGAGGACATGGTAGGCTTTTACTGTGAGGGAGCACTGTGAGGACATGCTCTTACTGTGAGGGAGTACTGTGAGGACATACTCTTACTGTGAGGGAGCACTGTGAGTACATAATCGATTCTTATTGTGAGGGAGCACTGTGAGGACATGCTCTTACTGTAAGGGAGCACTGTGAGGACATGGTAGGCTTTTACTGTGAGGGAGCACTGTGAGGACATGGTAGGCTTTTACAGTATGAGGGAGCACTGTGAGGACATGCTCTTACTGTAAGGGAGCACTGTGAGGACATGCTAGGCTCTTACTGTAAGGGAGCACTGTGAGGACATGCTAGGCTCTTACTGTGAGGGAGCACTGTGAGGACATGCTCTTACTGTGAGGGAGCACTGTGAGGACATGCTCTTACTGTTTGAGGGAGCACTGTGAGGACATGCTAGGCTCTTACTGTTTGAGGGAGCACTGTGAGGACATGCTCTTACTGTGAGGGAGCACTGTGAGGACATGCTCTTATTGTGATGGAGCACTGTGAGGACATGCTAGATTCTTACTGTGAGGGAGTACTGTGAGGACATGCTAGGCTCTTACTGTAAGGGAGCACTGTGAGGACATGCTAGGCTCTTACTGTAAGGGAGCACTGTGAGGACATGGTAGGCTTTTACTGTAATTGAGCACTGTGAGGACATGGTAGGCTTTTACTGTGAGGGAGCACTGTAAGGACATGGTAGGCTTTTACAGTATGAGGGAGCACTGTGAGGACATGCTCTTACTGTTTGAGGGAGCACTGTGAGGACATGCTCTTACTGTTTGAGGGAGCACTGTGAGGACATGCTCTTACTGTTTGAGGGAGCACTGTGAGGACATGCTAGGCTCTTACTGTTTGAGGGAGCACTGTGAGGACATGCTCTTACTGTGAGGGAGCACTGTGAGGACATGCTCTTATTGTAATGGAGCACTGTGAGGACATGCTAGATTCTTACTGTGAGGGAGCACTGTGAGGACATGCTAGGCTCTTACTGTAAGGGAGCACTGTGAGGACATGGTAGGCTTTTACTGTAATTGAGCACTGTGAGGACATGGTAGGCTTTTACTGTGAGGGAGCACTGTAAGGACATGGTAGGCTCTTACTGTTTGAGGGAGCACTGTGAGGACATGCTCTTACTGTTTGAGGGAGCACTGTGAGGACATGCTCTTACTGTTTGAGGGAGCACTGTGAGGACATGCTCTTACTGTTTGAGGGAGCACTGTGAGGACATGCTAGGCTCTTACTGTTTGAGGGAGCACTGTGAGGACATGCTCTTACTGTGAGGGAGCACTGTGAGGACATGCTCTTATTGTGATGGAGCACTGTGAGGACATGCTAGATTCTTACTGTGAGGGAGTACTGTGAGGACATGCTAGGCTCTTACTGTAAGGGAGCACTGTGAGGACATGCTAGGCTCTTACTGTAAGGGAGCACTGTGAGGACATGGTAGGCTTTTACTGTAATTGAGCACTGTGAGGACATGGTAGGCTTTTACTGTGAGGGAGCACTGTAAGGACATGGTAGGCTTTTACAGTATGAGGGAGCACTGTGAGGACATGCTCTTACTGTTTGAGGGAGCACTGTGAGGACATGCTCTTACTGTTTGAGGGAGCACTGTGAGGACATTCTAAACCTTTACTAATTCAGGGAGCACTGTGAGGACTTGCTAGGTTTTTACAGTTTGAGGGAGCACTGTGAGGTCATTAAAGATCCCATGGCACTTATCGTAAGAGTAGGGGTGTTAACCCCGGTGTCCTGGCTAAATTCCCAATCTGCCCCTCATACCATCACGGTCACCTAATAATCCCCAGTTTACAATTGGCTCATTCATCCCCCTCCTCTCACCTGTAACTATTCCCCAGGTTGTTGCTGCAAATGAGAATGTGTTCTCAGTCAACTTACCTAGTAAAATAACAGATACATTAAAAATATATATGTAAAAAAAATAGTGCACTCTATCAGTTAGACAGGTTAGTTAGTGTACTCTATTAGTTAGACAGGTTAGTTAGTGTACTATATTAGTTAGACAGGTTAGTTAGTGTACTCTATTAGTTAGACAGGTTAGTTAGTGTACTCTATCAGTTAGACAGGTTAGTTAGTGTACTCTATCAGTTAGACAGGTTAGTTAGTGTACTATATTAGTTAGACAGGTTAGTTAGTGTACTCTATCAGTTAGACAGGTTAGTTAGTGTACTCTATCAGTTAGACGGGTTAGTTAGTGTACTATATTAGTTAGACAGGTTAGTTAGTGTACTCTATCAGTTAGACAGGTTAGTTAGTGTACTCTATCAGTTAGACAGGTTAGTTAGTGTGCTCTATCAGTTAGACAGGTTAGTGTACTCTATTAGTTAGACAGGTTAGTTAGTGTACTCTATTAGTTAGACAGGTTAGTTAGTGTGCTCTATCAGTTAGACAGGTTAGTTAGTGTACTCTATCAGTTAGACGGGTTAGTTTGTGTACTCTATCAGTTAGACAGGATAGTTAGTGTACTCTATCAGTTAGACAGGTTAGTTAGTGTACTCTATTAGTTGGACAGGCTAGTTAGTTAGCGCAGTGGAATATGCATTGTGCATGGTACACAGATGTACATTATAAGGAACTGTGAGTCTGTGTTTTTTTCATCCAACTCTGCCAGTGTGAAGTGTACTCCGAGTGAAAAACGACTTCCATCTGAGTAGTATTTGTCAGAGCCAATACGTCACTGTAGCAGGGTGTGTTAAAAACAGTTTATTAAGCTGTCGTAGAGCTGAGGGGCCAGACAACACAGGGTGACTGATTACTGCCTGACAGAAATCACATTCCATAAAAGAGACATTTAAAACCCTTCTAGAGGCCTTGGAGCTGAGTAGACAGACAGACAGACAGACAGACAGACAGACAGACAGACAGAGACAGACAGACAGACAGGGGCTTTATCTGGACCTAGATCTGCAGGACCTCCTCCGGCCCAAAACAATAAGCTAAGTAACATGATGCCTTCTCATTGCAATCGCTGTCCTCTCAATATACAGGCAAGAGAATTTAAGTGTTGAAAAGGATGAAACAGCGTCTGTGCCACCAGTAAGCGCCTGTGCCACCAGTAAGCACCTGTGCCACCAGTAAGCGTCTGTGCCACCAGTAAGCGCCTGTGCCACCAGTAAGCGCCTGTGCCACCAGTAAGCGCCTGTGCCACCAGTAAGCGCCTGTGCCACCAGTAAACGTCTGTGCCACCAGTAAGCGCCTGTGCCACCAGTAAGCGCCTGTGCCACCAGTAAGCGCCTGTGCCACCAGTAAGCGCCTGTGCCACCAGTAAACGTCTGTGCCACCAGTAAGCGCCTGTGCCACCAGTAAGCGCCTGTGCCACCCGTAAGCTGGTGAGTATAATATAGATAGGGATATTATTTGTAAATATTAACATCATTTATGACAGCAAATTTTTATATAAAATAAAGAAAATGACTGCGTTTTCATCTTTTAAACTTTTAGTCATAATCTATGCAGCCTACTTAATCACTTTTTTATAGCTACTGCTTGCAGGCCTCCTGGGCTGTATACAGTTTTCATCGCTGAGTTCCCTGAATTCCCATCGGACCTTGTTGTCATGGCAGATAGTATTCACATTTTTGGTGACTTCAATATTCACATGGAAAAGTCCACAGACCCACTCCAACATTTCTCCGAACCTAAAGATTTCCATAGTCATACCGTGAATCTAGTTTTGTCCCGTGGAATAAATATTGTGGATCTAAATGTTTTTCCTCATAATCGGACTATCAGTTAATTACATTTGCAATCACAACAAATAATCCACTCAGACCCCATTCAAGGATTATAAAAAGCCATAAATATAAATTCATAATGTCCTTCCAGACTACCTTCACCTACACAAGGACGTTGGAACAACAATCAGTTACCTTATTTAGTACCCTAGATGCAGTCGCACTCCTAAAAACAAAAACCATTTGTCACAAGAGATGAGCTCCCTGGTATGCAGAAAATACCCGAGCCCTGAAGCAAGCTTCCAGACAAATTGGAATGGAAATGGAGCTCCACTAATCTAGAAGTCTTCCGACTGGCTTGGAAAGACAGTACTGTGCAGTATCGAAGAGCACTCATTTCTTAGATGAAAGATCATGATGATAGCGGGGTGGACAGGCTCGCATGGTTGTTGGACAATGGCAACGATTCTAACTAATGTCTGAGTCTTTAAAGGAAATTAAGTTCATTTATATATAATTTGATATACAGAAGAATATACATAACTGTTTTATGATTTATATTATCTTGTTTGATATTGTAAATGTAATTGTATATACACAAAGCAAGCGTTGTACTCCATAATTATTTATATTATCTTGTTTGATATTGTAAATTTAATTGGATATACACAAAGCAAGCGTTGTACAAGCGTTGTACTCCATAATTATCAGCTAGGTATGTGAATCATAATAATCTAGCCAGCTACTTAACATGACCTAAAACTAATATTATGCAAGCTAGCTAACAACAATTTTTTGTGGCTATCTTGCTAGCTTACAATAATAATAGCTAGCCAGTTAGCCCCATTGACTTATTATGGGCTTGCTAACTCTGGCACGTAGTCACGTAAACATGCCAAAATTAACACAACATGTATTTATTAACAGGCTGGGGTGAAGGTTCACCTTCCAACAGGACAACAACCCTAAGCACACAGCCAAGACAACACAGGAGTGGTTTATTCAATTCCTTTACTTAGATTTGTGTGTATTAGGCCGTTGTTGTGGAATTGTTAGATTACTTGTTAGATATTGCTGCACTGTTGGAACTAGAAGCACAAGCATTTCGCTACACTCGCAATAACATCTGCTAAGCATGTGTATGTGACCAATAAAATGTGATTTGATTTGACAAGTATCAAAATGTTTTTGAGTGGCCCTGCCAGAGCCCGGACTTGAACCCGATCGAACATCTCTGGAGACCTGAAAATAGCTGTGCAGCAACGCTCCTCATCCAACCTGACAGAGCTTGAGAGGATCTGCAGAGAAGAATGGGAGAAACTCCCCAAATACAGGTGTGCCAAGCTTGTAGCCTCATACCCAAGAAGACTTGAGGCTGTTATCACTGCCAAAGGTGCTTCAACAAAGTACTGAGTAATGGGTCTGAATACTTTTGTAAATGTGAGATTTCTGTTTTTATTTTTAATAAATTAGCAAAAATGTCTCAACCTGTTTTTGCTACATCATTATGGGAGATTGTTGATTTAATCAACAATAGGCTGTAGATTTAATCAATTTTGGAATAAGACTGTAACCTAACAAAATGTGGAAGAGTCAAGGGATCACAATACGTTCCGATGGTAATGTAACTCAGTCAATGTAACTGGTGAATCCAGTGGGTTCTGGTCGTCTTTAATAGTTGATTCTAAGATGTGTATTTGATCATGTATATGTTTTTGCTGTTTGTTCTTTGTTATAGAGCCAAAAAGATTGGGGAAGTGGTTTACCCATACATCTCCATTTTGGATAGATAACTCTTTGTGTTGTGTTTTAGTGTTTTCCAATTTCCCCAGAAATGGTTAGATTCTATGGATTCTTCAATTACATTGATTTGATTTCTGATGTGCTGTTCCTTCTTTTTCCGTAGTGCATTTCTGTGTTGTTTTAGTGAAGGCGTAGACTCAGGTTTTCTGGGCCTATTTGTTTTTGGTTGGACAGGTTTCTCAATTCTAATTTAGGTTTTTGCATTTTTCATCAAACCATTTGTCATTGATATTAATTTTCTTAGGCTGTCTGCTTGATATTTTTAGATTTGACAGGGAAGCTGAGAGGTAAAATATACTGTTTAGGTTTTCTACTGCCAAGTTTACACCTTCACTATTACAGTGAAACATTTTGTACAGGAAAATGTCTAAAAGTGATTGAATTTGTTGTTGCCTAATCGTGTTTTGGTAGGTTTCCACACTACTTTCCCTCCATCTATAGCATTTCTTAATATTATTCAGTTCCTTTGGCTTTGATGCCTCATGATTGAGTATTGACATTTTCAAGTAGACTGTGATTTTGCTGTGGTCTGATAGGGGTGTCAGTTGGCTGACTGTGAACGCTCCGAGAGAGTCTGGGTTGAGGTCAGTGATAAAGTAGTCTACAGTACTACTGCCAAGAGATGAGCTATAGGTGTACCTACCATAGAGTCCCCTCGAAGCCTACCATTGACTATGTACAGACCCATCGTACAACAGAGCTGCAGGAGTTGTGACCCATTTTTGTTGGTTAGGTTGTCATAGTTGTGCCTAGGGGGGTATATGGGGGAGGGAATGCTGTTACCTCCAGGTAGGTGTTTGTCCCCCTGTGTGCTGAGGGTGTCAGGTTCTTGTCCAGTTCTGGCGTTTAGGTCCCTACAGACTAGTACATGTTCCTGGGTCTGGAAATGATTGATTTCCCCCTCCAGGATGGAGAAGCTGTCTTCATTAAAGTATGGGGATTCTAGTGGGGGGATATAGGTAGCACACAGGATGACATTTTTCTCTGTTCAGATCATTTTCTTTTGAATTTCTAGCCAAATGTAAAATGTTCCTGTTTTGATTCATTTAGAAGTGGGAGATCTATACAGGATGGGAGATCTATATAGGTCTGCTCTATACCAAATTTGCATACCCCCTGAGTCCCTTACCTGTTTCACACCTGCGGCTAGGGAACCCTGACCTGTTCACCGGACGTGCTACCTTGTCCCGGACCTGCTGTTTTCAACCCTCTCACTCCCTCCCTCTCTCTGTCTCTCTCCCACACCTGCTGTCTCGACCTCTGAACACTCAGCTATGAAAAGCCAACTGACATTTACTCCTAAGGTGCTGACCTGTTGCACCCTCTACAACCACTGTGATTATTATTTGACCCTGCTGGTCATCTATGAACGTTTGAACATCTTGAAGAACGATATAGCCTTAATGGCCATGTGCTCTTATAATCTCCACCCAGCACAGCCAGAAGAGGACTGGCCACCCCTCAGAGCCTGGTTCCTCTCTAGGTTTCTTCCTAGGTTCCTGTCTTTCTCTGGAGTTTTTCCAAGCCACCATGCTTCTACACCTGCATTGCTTGCTGTTTGGGGTTTTAGGCTGGGTTTCTGTACAGCACTTTGAGATATCAGCTGATGTAAAAAGGGCTATATAAATACATTTGATTTGATTTGATAGGCAGACAGGTAGGTAGACAGACTGATATACATACAGACAGGCAGACAAATAGATATACGCACAGGTAGACAGACAGGCAGACAGACAGGAAGACAGACAGATATACGGACAGGAAGACAGACAGACAGGCACACAGACAGATATACAGATAGGAAGACAGACAGACAGACAGGCACATAGACAGATATACAGATAGACCGCAGACAGACCGATATACATACAGACAGGCAGACAGACAGATATACGGACAGGCAGACAGACAGATATACGGACAGGCAGACAGACAGATATACAGATAGACAGACAGATATACAGACAGACAGACAGACATATACATACTGTACAGACAGGCAGGCAGACAGATATACAGGCAGACAGACAGACACAGACAGATATACATACTGTAGAGACAGACAGACAGGCAGGCAGGCAGACAGACAGATGGTGTAAAGGCCTCTGAGAAAGAAGAGAAACCCTGAGCTGTTTGTTTGACAAACTCCTCCTCTTCTCACTCTCTTCTCTCTCCAGATATACTTTCTTCCCTCCCAGACTCGTCTGTTTACACTGAGCCTCGTAACAGGCAGAAGCTCAGTGGTTTCATTGATTTTGTAGAGAAATACCTGGTATGGTTATTTCTGTGTTAAAAGAAGCAGGTTGTTGAGATGACAGAGTGTGACTGGAGGATTGATGGGAGTTAGTGTCAGTTCTGCTGTAAAGCATATGATTCCTATATTAACAGAGTGTAGGACACCTCCAAGGACAGTTGCATTGTTTTTTACTTCCTGTTCGTTGAGACAGTCTGTCTGTCTGTCTGTCTGTCTGTCTGTCTGTCTGTCTGTCTGTCTGTCTGTCTGTCTGTCTGTCTGTCTGTCTCTCTGTCTCTCTGTCTCTCTGTCTCTCTGTCTCTGTCTCTCTGTCTCTCTGTCTCTCTGTGTCTGTCTCTCTGTGTGTCTGTCTCTCTGTCTCTCTGTCTCTCTGTGTGTCTGTGTGTCTGTGTCTGTCTCTCTGTGTGTCTGTCTCTCTGTGTGTCTGTCTCTCTGTGTGTCTGTCTCTGCCTCTGTGTGTGTCTGTGTCTGTGTCTCTGTCTGTCTGTGTGTGTCTCTCTGTCTGTCTGTGTGTCTGTGTCTCTGCCTCTGTCTGTCTGTGTGTGTCTGTGTCTCTGTGTCTCTGTCTGTGTGTCTCTGTCTGTCTGTCTGTCACGTCATCTTCACTCTGGAGGACAACAACAGCTGCAACAAGACCAAGCAGACCTGTGAGTCACACACACACACACACACACACACACACACACACACACACACACACACAGAGAGAGAGACAGTACCAGTCAACAGTTTGGACACACCTACTCATTCAAGGGTTTTTCTTTATTTTTACTATTTACATTTGTATAAAATAGCCAATCAGTTGTGTTGTGACAAGGTAGATGCTGTACACAAGAACAGCTCAAATAAGCAGAGAATCGACAGTCCATCGTTACTTTACAGTTTTTTACAATCACTTTGGCTTAAATTTCGGAACCTGATGTCCTTTTTCTAAACTCCAACCAATGATCAAAATGCACATTTTTCAAAAATCTGGACACTTTTTCCAATTGCTTTTTCCAATTGCTTGGATACAATACACACAAAGCTAAGATCATTTGTTCATTGAACTAAAATCACCTGTTCAAAATGACACAACTTAACATCAAACTATAACCATTTCAAAATGCAATTCACACATTACATCTGAGATGACTGTCTATTCATTTCACTACAATGATCTGACTATCAATTGATGCGTTACTCTTAATGCATAGTTTTATGGAAACCGACAAACAATATTCCATGTTAAGATCATGAAAGTTTCAGGATAACGAGATCCATTGACACCAATTTTTTATTTTAATTTTACCTTTATTTTACTAGGCAAGTCAGTTAAGAACAAATTCTTATTTTCAATGACGGCCTAGGAACAGTGGGTTAACTGCCTGTTGAGGGGCAGAACGACAGATTTTGTACCTTGTCAGCTCGGGGAGTTGAACTTACAACCTTTTGCTTACTAGTCCAATGCTCTGACCACTAGGCTACACTGCCGTGAGAAGACGCTGGCTAGAGGGTCTTCTTATGTGAGAAGACGCTGGTTAGAGGGTCTTGTTATATGAGAGACTCTGGCCAGAGGGTCTTGTTATGTGAGAAGACGCTGGCTAGAGGGTCTTGTTATGTGAGAAGACGCTGGCTAGAGGGTCTTCTTATGTGAGATGACGCTGGCTAGAGGGTCTTGTTGTGGTAGAAGACGCTGGCTAGAGGGTCTTGTTGTGGTAGATGACGCTGGCTAGAGGGTCTTGTTGTGTGAGAAGACGCTGGCTAGAGGGTCTTGTTGTGGTAGATGACGCTGGCTAGAGGGTCTTGTTGTGTGAGAAGACGCTGGCTAGAGGGTCTTGTTGTGTGAGAAGACGCTGGCTAGAGGGTCTTGTTGTGGTAGATGACGCTGGCTAGAGGGTCTTGTTGTGTGAGAAGACGCTGGCTAGAGGGTCTTGTTATGTGAGAAGACGCTGGCTAGAGGGTCTTGTTGTGTGAGAAGACGCTGGCTAGAGGGTCTTGTTGTGTGAGAAGACGCTGGCTAGAGGGTCTTGTTGTGGTAGATGACGCTGGCAAGCGGGTCTTGTTGTGTGAGAAGACGCTGGCTAGAGGGTCTTGTTGTGTGAGAAGACGCTGGCTAGAGGGTCTTGTTGTGGTAGAAGACGCTGGCTAGAGGGTCTTGTTGTGTGAGAAGACGCTGGCTAGAGGGTCTTGTTGTGTGAGAAGACGCTGGCTAGAGGGTCTTGTTGTGTGAGAAGACGCTGGCTAGAGGGTCTTGTTGTGTGAGAAGACGCTGGCTAGAGGGTCTTGTTGTGTGAGAAGACGCTGGCTAGAGGGTCTTGTTGTGGTAGATGACGCTGGCAAGCGGGTCTTGTTGTGTGAGAAGACGCTGGCTAGAGGGTCTTGTTGTGTGAGAAGACGCTGGCTAGAGGGTCTTGTTGTGTGAGAAGACGCTGGCTAGAGGGTCTTTTTGTGGTAGAAGACGCTGGCTAGAGGGTCTTGTTGTGTGAGAAGACGCTGGCTAGAGGGTCTTGTTGTGTGAGAAGACGCTGGCTAGAGGGTCTTGTTGTGGTAGATGACGCTGACAAGCGGGTCTTGTTGTGTGAGAAGACGCTGGCTAGAGGGTCTAGTTGTGTGAGAAGACGCTGGCTAGAGGGTCTTGTTGTGTGAGAAGACGCTGGCTAGAGGGTCTTGTTGTGTGACAGTAATGTGGCTATTATGTTCAGTTGAAGAAGGACACTTCAGTGTTCTAGACACAGAATAATATTCTCTGTCTTTTTAGAATGGCATGTTGTTAGAATTTGATATCAAAATAAAGATATTTGATCTTTCCTTCTGTATTGAGACATGACTACATTAGAAGGGTTGTGAACATGGTGTGTGTACGTGTGTTTGTGTTAGAGTGAGAGAGGGAGAACGAGAGAGAGACAGCTCTCTCCCTGGCCCGCTCCCGGTATTTATTTCCCCCAGCAGAGCAGGTAATCAGTTGGCCAAACACACACACCCACCAAGCAGCCAAATAACCTTCAGGATGCCCCCTCCCCCCCACAGAGTTAGTGAGCGGGAACAGTTAAGATTTACAAACAATGATGAAGCTTGTCATACGTCTTTCTCCATCCGTCACGCGGGGCCGCGGCGGGCCGCCCCAGTGTTCTTCATAAAACCCAGCTCGCTGTGAAATATGCCCCGCCGCCCTGTTTACTGCCCCACGCCCGTCAGCAGCCCCACGCCGTAAATCCACCGGACGGGAGGAGAAGTGGCGCTGCAGTCCATCAACCCCATCCCCACACCTCACCCCCCCACCCCGCTAGAAGCCACTCCAGATGAGCTGCCCCTCCTGAGTTATGTCTTAGTCTCAATGTTATATGAGACAGCCCTCCCTCCCTCCGTGACTTTCTCCCTCCCTCCCTCCCTCCCTCCCTCCCTCCCTCCCTCCCTCCCTCCCTCCCCCTCCCTCCCTCCCTCCCTCCCTCCCCCTCCCTCCTCTCTCCATCCCTCTCTCTCTCCCTCCCTCTCTCTCTCCCTCCCTCTCTATCAGCCCACATACATGTCACAGTATGTCACCAGTATTCACTGAAACACCCTTGTGGCTCCCTGGAGCCGACTACACAACACAGCCCCTCCCTACGTCACATAACCAACAACTAACATCACATAGTACCAGTCAACAGTTTGGATACACCTACTCATTCAATGTTTTTTCTTTATTTTTACTATTTCCTACATTGTAGAATGATGAAGACATCAAAACTATGAAATCATGTAGTAACCAAAAAAGTGTTAAATATGCCAAAATAAATGTAATATTTGAGATTCTTCAAAGTAACCACCCTTTGCCTTGATGACAGCTTTGCACACTCTTGGCATTCTCTCATCCAGCTTCATGAGGAAGGCTTTTCCAACAGTCTTGAAGCAGTTCCCACATATGCTGAGCATTTGTTGGCTGCATTTCCTTCGCTCTTCGGTCCAACTCATCCCAAACCATCTCAACTGGGTTAAAGTTCTTTGAATGTGGAGACCAGGTCATCTGATGCAGCACCATCACTCTCTTTCTTGGTCAAATAGCTCTTACACGGCCTGCAGGTGTGTAGGGTCATTGTCCTGTTGAAAAACAAATGATAGTCCCACTAAGCCCAAACCAGATGGGATGGCGTATCGCTGTAGAATGCTGTGGTAGCCATGCAGGTTAAGTGTGCCTTGAATTCTAAGTAAATCACAGACCGTGTCACCAGAAATGCACCTCCACACCTCCTCCTCCATGCTTCACACATGTAGAAATCATTCGTTCACCTACTCTGCATCTCACAAAGACACGGCGGTTGGAACCAAAAATCTCTAATTTTGACTCATCAGACCAAAGGACAGATTTCCACTTTTCAAATGTCCATTGCTTGTGTTTTTTGACCCAAGCCAGTCTCTTCTTCTTATTGGTGTTTAGTACTGGTTTCTTTGCAGCACTTCGACCATGAAGGCCTGATTCATGCAGTCTCCTCTGAACAGTTAACGTTGAGATGTATCTGTTACTTGAACTCTGTGAAACATTTATTTGGGCTGCAATCTGAGGTGCAGTTAACTCTAATGAACTTATCCTTTGCAGCAGAGGTAACTCTGGGTCTTCCTTTCCTGTAGCAGTCTCATGAGAGCCAGTTTCATCACAGCGGTTGGTCACAGCGGATGGTTTTGCGACTGCACTTGAAATTAAATTCAAAGATTTTGAAATGTTCTGTTTTCACATACCTTCATGTCTTAAAGTAATGATGGACTGTCGTTTCTCTTTGGTTATTTGAGCTGTTCTTGCCATAATATGGACTTTTACCAAATAGGTCTATCTTCGTTATTCACCCTTACCTCGTCACAACACAACTGTGTGTTGGACTGAGTGTTGTCAGAGAGTGATGGTGTATCAGGAGACAGTGATGTTAGAGAGTGATGGTCATTCAGGACAGAATGATGGTCATTCAGGAAAGAGTGATGTTAGAGTGATGGTGATTCAGGACAGAGTGATGGTGTTTCAGGACAGAGCGATATTTGAGAGATAGTCATTCAGGACAGTTATGGTAGAGAGTGATGGTCATTCACGAAAGAGTGATGTTAGAGTGATGGTGATTCAGGACAGAGTGCTGGTGATTCAGGACAGAGTGGTGGTGATTCAGGACAGAGTGATGTCAGAGAGTGATGGTCATTCAGGACAGAGTGATGGTGATTTAGGACAGAGTGATGGTGATTCAGGAAAGATTTATATCAGAGAGTGAGGGTGTTAAAAGACAGAGTGATGTCAGAGAGTGAT
This sequence comes from Oncorhynchus tshawytscha, assembly GCF_018296145.1. Classification (NCBI taxonomy): domain Eukaryota; kingdom Metazoa; phylum Chordata; class Actinopteri; order Salmoniformes; family Salmonidae; genus Oncorhynchus; species Oncorhynchus tshawytscha. Next base: position 936,096 of record NC_056440.1, on the reverse strand, counting down.
GGTGTTTCAGGACAGAGCGATATTTGAGAGATGGTCATTCAGGAAAGAGTGATGTTAGAGTGATGGTAATTCAGGACAGAGTGACTGTGATTCAGGACAGAGTGATGGTGTTTCAGGACAGAGTAATTTAAATGAGTGATGGTGTTTCAGGATAGAGTGATGTTAATGAGTAATGGTCATTCAGGACAGAGTGATGTCAGAGAGAGAATGTGATTCAGGACAGATTGATGTTAGAAAGTGATTATGTTTTTGGGCAGATTGATGTTAGAGAGTGATGGTGTTTCAGGACAGAGTGATGTTAGAGAGTGATGGTGATTCAGGACTAAATTATGTTAGAGAGTGATAATGTTTCAGGACAGAGTGATGTCAGAGAGTGATGGTCATTCAGGACAGAGTGATGGTGATTCAGGACCGAGTGATTTCAGAGAGTGATGGTCATTCAGGACAGAGTGATGGTGTTTCAGGACAGAGTGATGGTCATTCAGGACAGAGTGATTTCAGAGAGTGATGGTTATTCCGGACAGAGCGATGTTAGAGAGTGATGGTAATTCAGGACAGAGTGACTGTGATTCAGGACAGAGTGATGGTGTTTCAGGACAGAGTGATGGTCATTCAGGACAGAGTGATTTCAGAGAGTGATGGTGATTCAGGACAGAGTCATGGTGATTCAGGACAGAGTGATGTTAGAGAGTGATGGTCATTCAGGACAGGGTGATGTTTTTTTCAGGACAGAGTGATGTCAGAGAGCGATGTTAATTCAGGACTGAGTGATGTCAGAGAGTGATGGTGCTTAAGGACTGAGTGATGTCAGAGAGTGATGGTAAATCAGGACTGAGTGATGTTAGAGTGATGGTGTTTCAGGTGAGTGTGATGATAGTTAGCGAGAGTAATGGTTATTCAGGACAGAGTGGTGAAATAGAGTGATGGTGATTCTGGACAGAGTGATGTTCCAGAGTGATGGTGATTCTGGACAGAGTGATGTTCCAGAGTAATGGTTATTCAGGACAGAGTGATGTCAGAGAGTGATGGTGATTCAGGACAGAGTGATGGTGAGTCAGGACAGAGAGAATGTGATTCAGGACAGAGTGATGTCAGAGAGTGATGTTCTTTTTTGACAAAGTGATGTTATTGAGTGATGTTGATTCAGGACAGAGTTATTTAGAGTGATGGTTTCTCAGGACTGAGTGATATTTGAGAGTGATGGTGATTCAGGAAAGAGTGATGTTAGAGTGATAGTGATTCAGGACAGAGTGAAGTCAGTGAGTGTTGGTGATTCAGTACAGAGTGATGTTAGTGAGTCATGGTGTTTCAGGACTGAGTGATGTTGGAGAGTCATGGTGTTTCAGGACTGAGTGATGTTAGAGAGTGGTGGTGTTTCAGGACTGAGTGATGTTGGAGAGGGAGGATGTTTCAGGACAGAGTGATGGTAGAGAGTGATGGTCAATCAGGACAGAGTGATGTCAGAGAGTGATGGTCATTCAGGACAGAGTGATGTCAGAGATTGATGGTCATTCAGGACAGAGTGATGTTGTTTCTGGACAGTCATGTTAAAGATTGATGGTGTTTCAGGACAGAGTGATGGTAGAGCGTGATGGTCATTCAGGACAGAGTGATGGTCATTCAGGACAGAGTGATATTATGGAGTGAATTTGATTCAGGACAGAGTGATGTTAGAGAGTGATGGTCATTCAGTACAGAGTGATGTCAGAGAGTGATGGTGATTCAGGAGAGCGTGATGGTCTCTCAGGACAGAGTGATGGTCATTCAGGACAGAGTGATGTTAGACAGTGATGGTGTTTCAGGACTGAGTGATATCAGAGAGTGAATGTGATTCAGGACAGAGTGATGTTCTTTTTTTGACAAAGTGATGTTATTGAGTGATGTTGATTCAGGACAGATTGATGTTAGCAAGTGATTATGTTTTTGGGCAGATTGATGTTAGAGAGTGATGGTGTTTCAGGACAGAGTGATGTTAGAGAGTGATGGTGATTCAGGACAGAGTGATGTCATAGAGTGATGGGGATTCATTAAAGAGTGATGGTCATTCAGGACAGAGCGATGTCAGAGATTGATGGTCATTCAGGACAGAGTGATGTCAGTGAGTGATGGTCATTCAGGACAGAGTGATGGTCATTCAGGACAGAGTGATGTCAGAGAGTGATGGTCATTCAGGACAGAGTGATGTTGTTTATGGACAGTCATGTTAAAGATTGATGGTGTTTCAGGACAGAGTGATGGTAGAGAGTGATGGTCATTCAGGACAGAGTGATTTCAGAGATTGATGGTCATTCAGGACAGAGTGATGGTCATTCAGGACAGAGTGATATTATGGATTGAATTTGATTCAGGACAGAGTGATGGTCATTCAGGACAGAGTGATGTTATGGAGTGAATTTGATTCAGGACAGAGTGATGTTAGAGAGTGATGGTGATTCAGGAGAGCGTGATGGTCTCTCAGGACAGAGTGATGGTCATTCAGGACATAGTGATGGTCAATTCAGGACAGAGTGATGGTCATTCAGGACAGAGTGATGGCAGAGCGTGATGGTCTCTCAGGACAGAGTGATGGTCATTCAGGACAGAGTGATGGCAGAGCATGATGGTCTCTCAAGACAGAGTGATGGTCATTCAGGACAGAGTGATGGTCATTCAGGACAGAGTGATGGTCATTCAGGACAGAATGATGTTAGAAAGTGATGGTCATTCAGGACAGAGTGATGGTAGAGCGTGATGGTCTCTCAGGACAGAGTGATGGTCATTCAGGACAGAGTGATGGTCATTCAGGACAGAGTGATGTTAGAGAGTCATTGTGTCTTTGTTTCCCTGAGAGATTAAGTTTCCTGAATAGTTGAATAGACACACTCATTACGCACACACGCATGCACGTACGCTCAGCACATACACACACATTCATCACACACGTGCACATGCACACACACACTACTGCAGTTTTGGAGCTAGGAACTCAAGCATTTCGTAACATCTGCTAAATATGATAATATATGTGACCAATAAAATGTGGTTAGATTTTATTTGAATACAGAAATAAATCTAGAGGAAGTAGTGTAGCCTCTGTCTCTCTCGCTCGCTCTCTGCCTCTCTTTGTCTCTCTCTCTAAATCTCTCTCTCTCTCTGTCAATTCAATTCAATGGGTTTTATTAGCACGGGAAACATATGTTAACACTGCCAAAGCAAGTGACGTAGGTTTACATACACCTTAGCCAAATACATTTAACCTCAGTTTTTCACAAATCCTGACATTTAATTCTATTAAAAATTCTGTTTTAGGTCAGTTAGATTCACCACTTTATTTTAAGTGTATGAAATGTCAGAATAATAGTAGACAGAATGATTTATTTCATCACATTCCAGTGGGTCCGAAGTTTTATACACTCAATTATTATTTGGTAGCATTGCATTTAAATTGTCTTGCTGAGCGGCCTTTCAGGTTATGTCGATATAGGACTCGTTTTACTATGGATATAGATACTTTTGTTCCTGTTTCCTCCAGCATCTTCACAAGGTCCATTGCTGCTGTTCTGGGATTGATTTGCACTTTTCACACCAAAGTACGTTGATCTCAAGGAGACAGAATGTGTCTCCTTCCTGAGCGGTATGACAGCTACGTGGTCCCATGGTGTTTATACTTGCGTACTATTGTTTGTACAGGTAACATGGTACCTTCAGGCGTTTGGAAATTGCTCCAAAGGATAAACCAGACTTGTGGAGGTCTACAAATTCTTTTCTGAGGATTTGGCTGATTTCTTTTGATTTTCCCATGATATCAAGCAAATAGGCACTGAGTTTGAAGGTAGGCCTTGAAATACATCCACAGGTACACTTCCAATTGACTCAAATGATGTCAATTAGCCTATCAAAAGCCATGACATACTTTTCTGGAATTTTCCAAGCTGTTTAAAGGCACAGTCAACTTAGTGTATGTAAACTTCTGACCCACTGGAATTGTGATACAGTGAATTATAAGTGAAATAATCTGTCTGTAAACAATTGTTGGAAAAATTACTTGTGTCATGCACAAAGTAGATGTCCTAACTGACTTGCCAAAACTATATTTTGTTAACAAGAAATTTGTGGAGTGGTTGAAAAATGAGTTTAATGACTCAGATTTGAGTGTATGTAAACTTCCAACTGTATATATAGAGTGTTGTAACGTTGTGCAATTGGTTAAAGTACAAAAGGGAAAATAAATAAACATAAATATAGGTTGTATTTACAATGGTGTTTGTTCTTCACTGGTTGCCCTTTTCTTGTGGCAACAGGTCACAAATCTTGCTGCTGTGAAGTCGCACTGTGGTATTTCACCCAGTAGATATGGGAGTTCATCATAATCGGGTTTGTTTTTTAATTCTTTGTGGATCTGTGTAATCTGAGGGAAATATGTGTATCTAATATGGTCATACATTGGGCAGGAAGTTAGGAAGTGCAGCTCAGTTTCCACCTCAGGTATTCTGCCGCTGTGTACTCTCTGTGTAGGGCCAAATAGCATTCTAGTTTGCTCTGTTTTTTGTTAATTCTTTCCAATGCGTCAAGTAATTATCTTTTGGTTTTCTCATGATTTGGTTGGGTCTAATAGTGTTGCTGTCCTGGGGCTCTGTAGGGTGTGTTTGTGTTTGTGAACAGAGCCCCAGGACCAGCTTGCTTAAGGGACTTTTCTCCAGATTCATCTCTCTGTAGATGATGGCTTTGTTATGGAAGGTTTGGGAATCGCTTCCTTTTAGGTGGTTGTAGATTTTAAGTCTCTTTTCTGGATTTTGATAATTAGCAGGTATCGGCCTAATTCTGCTCTGCTCTGCATGCATTATTTGGTGTTTTACGTTGTACAAGGAGGATATTTTTGCAGAATTCTGCATGCAGAGTCTCAATTAGCTGTTTATCCTATTTTGTGAATTCTTGGTAGGTGAGTGGACCCCAAACCTCACAACCATAAAGGGCAATGGGTACTATAACTGATTCAAGTGTTTTTAATCAGATCCTAATTGGTATGTTGAATTTTATGTTCCTTTTGATGGCATAGAAGGTCCTTCTTGTCTTGTCTCTCAGATCGTTCACAGACCTGTGGATTTACCTGTGTGCTGTGAGTGTCAGGTTCTTTTCCGATTCTGGCATTTAGGTCGCCACAGACTAGTACATGTCCCTGCGCCTGGAAATGATTGATTTCCCCCTCCAGGAGAAGCTGTCTTCATTAAAGAATGGGGATTCTATTGGGGGATATAGGTAGGTAGCACACAGGAGGACATTTTTCTCTGTTGTGAACAGAATTCTGGAGGGTAGTATCCTGTATATGTCCTGGTGACATAGTGTTGTAGAGGGTAGTATCCTGTATATGTCCTGGTAACATAGTGTTGTAGAGGGTAGTATCCTGTATATGTCCTGGTGACATAGTGTTGTAGAGGGTAGTATCCTGTATATGTCCTGGTGACATAGTGTTGTAGAGGGTAGTATCCTGTATATGTCCTGGTAACATAGTGTTGTAGAGGGTAGTATCCTGTATATGTCCTGGTAACATAGTGTTGTGGAGGGTAACATCCTGTATATGTCCTGGTGACATAGTGTTGTAGAGGATAGTATCCTGTATATGTCCTGGTGACATAGTGTTGTGGAGGGTAGTATCCTGTATATGTCCTGGTGACATAGTGTTGTAGAGGGTATTATCCTGTATATGTCCTGGTGACATAGTGTTGTAGAGGGTAGTATCCTGTCTATGTCCTGGTGACATAGTGTTGTAGAGGGTAGTATCCTGTATATGTCATAGTGACATAGTGATGTAGAGGGTAGTATCCTGTATATGTCATAGTGACATAGTGTTGTAGAGGGTAGTATCCTGTATATGTCCTGGTGACATAGTGTTGTAGAGGGTAGTATCCTGTATATGTCCTGGTGACATAGTGTTGTAGAGGGTAGTATCCTGTATATGTCCTGGTGACATAGTGTTGTAGAGGGTAGTATCCTGTATATGTCCTGGTGACATAGTGTTGTAGAGGGTAGTATCCTGTATATGTCCTGGTGACATAGTGTTGTAGAGGGTAGTATCCTGTATATGTCCTGGTGACATAGTGTTGTGGAGGGTAGTATCCTGTATATGTCCTGGTGACATAGTGAAGGTTATGTTGTGTAGGGTAGTATCCTGGATATGTCCTGATGACATAGTGTTGTGGAGGGTAGTATCCTGTATATGTCCTGGTGACATAGTGAAGGTTATGTTGTGTAGGGTAGTATCCTGGATATGTCCTGATGACATAGTGAAAGTTATGTTGTAGAGGATAGTATCCTGTATATGTCCTGGTGACATAGTGAAGGTTATGTTGTGGAGGATAGTATCCTGTATATGTCCTGGTGACATAGTGAAGGTTATGTTGTGGAGGGTAAGATCCTGTATATGTCCTGGGGACATAGTGTTGTGGAGGGTATTATCCTGTATATGTCCTGGGGACATAGTGTTGTGGAGGGTGGTATCCTGTATATGTCCTGGGGACATAGTGTTGTGGAGGGTATTATCCTGTATATGTCATAGTGACATAGTGAAGGTCATGTTGTAGAGGGTAGTATCCTGTATATGTCCTGGTGACATAGTGTTGTAGAGGGTAGTATCCTGTATATGTCCTGGTGACATAGTGAAGGTTATGTTGTGGAGGGTAATATCCTGTATATGTCCTGGTGACATAGTGAAGGTTTTGTTGTAGAGGGTAGTATCCTGTATATGTCCTGGTGACATAGTGTTGTGGAGGGTATTATCCTGTATATGTCATAGTGACATAGTGAAGGTCATGTTGTAGAGGGTAGTATCCTGTATATGTCCTGGTGACATAGTGTTGTAGAGGGTAGTATCCTGTATATGTCCTGGTGACATAGTGAAGGTTATGTTGTGGAGGGTAATATCCTGTATATGTCCTGGTGACATAGTGAAGGTTTTGTTGTGGAGGGTAAGATCCTGTATATGTCCTGGTGACATAGTGAAGGTTTTGTTGTGGAGGGTAAGATCCTGTATATGTCCTGGTGACATAGTGAATGTTATGTTGTAGAGGATAGCATCCTGTATATGTCCTGGTGACATAGTGGAGGGTAGCATCCTGTATATTTCCTGGTGACATAGTGGAGGGTAGCATCCTGTATATGTCCTGGTGACATAGTGTTGTAGAGGGTAGTTTCCTGTATTTGTCCTGATGACATAGTGAAGGTTATGTCATAGAGGGTAGCATCCTGTATATGTCCTGGTGACATAGTGTTGTGTAGGGTAGTATCCTGTATATGTCCTGGTGACATAGTGTTCTGGAGGGTAGTATCCTTTATATGTTCTGGTGACATAGTGTTGTGTAGGGTAGTATCCTGTATATGTCCTGGTGACATAGTGTTGTGGAGGGTGGTATCCTGTATATGTCCTGAGGACATAGTGTTGTGGAGGGTGGTGTCCTGTATATGTCCTGGTGACATAGTGAAGGTTATGTTGTGGAGGGTGGTATCCTGTATATGTCCTGGGGACATAGTGTTGTAGAGGGTAGTATCCTGTATATGTCCTGGTGACATAGTGAAGGTTATGTTGTGGAGGGTGGTATCCTGTATATGTCCTGGGGACATAGTGTTGTGGAGGGTGGTATCCTGTATATGTCCTGGTGACATAGTGTTGTAGAGGGTAGTTTCCTGTATTTGTCCTGATGACATAGTGAAGGTTATGTCATAGAGGGTAGCATCCTGTATATGTCCTGGGGACATAGTGTTGTGGAGGGTGGTATCCTGTATATGTCCTGGGGACATAGTGTTGTGGAGGGTATTATCCTGTATATGTCATAGTGACATAGTGAAGGTTATGTTGTAGAGGGTAGTATCCTGTATATGTCCTGGTGACATAGTGTTGTGGAGGGTATTATCCTGTATATGTCATAGTGACATAGTGAAGGTTATGTTGTAGAGGGTAGTATCCTGTATATGTCCTGGTGACATAGTGTTGTGGAGGGTATTATCCTGTATATGTCCTGGTGACATAGTGAATGTTATGTTCTGGGGGGTAGTATCCTGTATATGTCCTGGTGACATAGTGTTGTAGAGGGTAGTATCCTGTATATGTCCTGGTGACATAGTGTTGTAGAGGGTAGTATCCTGTATATGTCCTGGTGACATAGTGAAGGTTTTGTTGTGGAGGGTAAGATCCTGTATATGTCCTGGTGACATAGTGAATGTTATGTTGTAGAGGGTAGCATCCTGTATATGTCCTGGTGACATAGTGTTGTAGAGGGTAGTTTCCTGTATTTGTCCTGATGACATAGTGAAGGTTATGTCATAGAGGGTAGCATCCTGTATATGTCCTGGTGACATAGTGTTCTGGAGGGTAGTATCCTTTATATGTTCTGGTGACATAGTGTTGTGGAGGGTGGTATCCTGTATATGTCCTGGGAACATAGTGTTGTGGAGGGTGGTGTCCTGTATATGTCCTGGTGACATAGTGAAGGTTATGTTGTGGAGGGTGGTATCCTGTATATGTCCTGGTGACATAGTGTTGTGGAGCGTAGTATCCTGTATATGTCCTGGTGACATAGTGTTGTGGAGGGTAGTATCCTGTATATGTCCTGGTGACATAGTGAAGGTTATGGTGTGGAGGGTAGTATCCTGTATATGTCCTGGTGACATAGTGAAGGTTATGTTGTGGAGGGTGGTGTCCTGTATATGTCCTGGTGACATAGTGAAGGTTATGTTGTGGAGGGTGGTATCCTGTATATGTCCTGGTGAAATAGTGAAGGTTATGGTGTGGAGGGTAGTATCCTGTATATGTCCTGGTGACATAGTGAAGGTTATGTTGTGGAGGGTGGTATCCTGTATATGTCCTGGTGACATAGTGAAGGTTATGTTGTAGAGGGTAGTATCCTGTATATGTCCTGGTGACATAGTGTTGTAGAGGGTCGTATCCTGTATATGTCCTGGTGACATAGTGAAGGTTATGTTGTAGAGGGTAGTATTCTGTATATGTCCTGGTGACATAGTGAAGGTTATGTTGTAGAGGGTAGTATTCTGTATATGTCCTGGTGACAGAGTGAAGGTTATGTTGTGGAGGGTATTATCCTGTATATGTCCTGGTGACATAGTGTTGTAGAGGGTCGTATCCTGTATAAGTCCTGGTGACATAGTGAAGGTTATGTTGTAGAGGATGGTATCCTGTATATGTCCTGGTGACATAGTGTTGTAGAGGGTGGTATCCTGTATATGTCCTGGTGACATAGTGTTGTAGAGGGTCGTATCCTGTATAAGTCCTGGTGACATAGTGTTGTGGAGGGTATTATCCTGTATATGTCCTGGTGACATAGTGAAGGTTTTGTTGTGGAGGGTAAGATCCTGTATATGTTCTGGTGACATAGTGAATGTTATGTTGTAGAGGGTAGTATCCTGTATATTTCCTGGTGACATAGTGCAGGGTAGCATCCTGTATATGTCCTGGTGACATAGTGTTGTAGAGGGTAGTTTCCTGTATTTGTCCTGATGACATAGTGAAGGTTATGTCATAGAGGGTAGCATCCTGTATATGTCCTGGTGACATAGTGTTCTGGAGGGTAGTATCCTTTATATGTTCTGGTGACATAGTGTTGTGGAGGGTGGTATCCTGTATATGTCCTGGTGACATAGTGTTGTAGAGGGTAGTATCCTGTATATGTCCTGGGGACATAGTGAAGGTTATGTTGTGGAGGGTAGTATCCTGTATATGTCCTGGTGACATAGTGTTGTGGAGGGTGGTATCCTGTATATGTCCTGGGGACATAGTGAAGGTTATGTTGTGGAGGGTAGTATCCTGTATATGTCATAGTGACATAGTGAAGGTTATGTTGTAGAGGGTAGTATCCTGTATATGTCCTGGTGACATAGTGTTGTGGAGGGTATTATCCTGTATATGTCCTGGTGACATAGTGAAGGTTATGTTGTGGAGGGTAATATCCTGTACATGTCCTGGTGACATAGTGTTGTAGAGGGTCGTATCCTGTATATGTCCTGGTGACATAGTGAATGTTATGTTCTGGGGGGTAGTATCCTGTATATGTCCTGGTGACATAGTGTTGTAGAGGGTAGTATCCTGTATATGTCCTGGTGACAAAGTGAATGTTATGTTCTGGGGGTAGTATCCTGTATATGTCCTGGTGACATAGTGTTGTAGAGGGTAGTATCCTGTATATGTCCTGGTGACATAGTGTTGTAGAGGGTAGTATCCTGTATATGTCCTGGTGACATAGTGAAGGTTATGTTCTGGGGGGTAGTATCCTGTCTATGTCCTGGTGACATAGTGTTCTGGAGGGTAGTATCCTGTATATGTCCTGGTGACATAGTGAAGGTTATGTTGTGGAGGGTAATATCCTGTATATGTCCTGGTGACATAGTGTTGTGGAGGGTCGTATCCTGTATATGTCCTGGTGACATAGTGAAGGTTATGTTGTGGAGGGTAATATCCTGTATATGTCCTGGTGACATAGTGAAGGTTATGTTGTGTAGGGTAGTATCCTGTAAATGTCCTGGTGACATAGTGTTGTGGAGGGTGGTATCCTGTATATGTCCTGGTGACATAGTGAAGGTTTTGTTGTGGAGGGTAAGATCCTGTATATGTTCTGGTGACATAGTGAATGTTATGTTGTAGAGGGTAGTATCCTGTATATTTCCTGGTGACATAGTGGAGGGTAGCATCCTGTATATGTCCTGGTGACATAGTGTTGTAGAGGGTAGTTTCCTGTATTTGTCCTGATGACATAGTGAAGGTTATGTCATAGAGGGTAGCATCCTGTATATGTCCTGGTGACATAGTGAAGGTTATATTGTAGAGGGTAGTATCATGTAAATGTGCTGGTGACATAGTGTTGTGGAGGGTATTATCGTGTATATGTCCTGGTGACATAGTGAAGGTTATATTGTAGAGGGTAGTATCATGTAAATGTGCTGGTGACATAGTGTTCTGAAGGGTAGTATCCTGTATATGTCCTGGGGACATAGTGTTGTAGAGGGTAGTATCCTGTCTATGTCCTGGTGAAATAGTGAAGGTTATGGTGTGGAGGGTAGTATCCTGTATATGTCCTGGTGACATAGTGAAGGTTATGTTGTGGAGGGTGGTGTCCTGTATATGTCCTGGTGACATAGTGAAGGTTATGTTGTGGAGGGTGGTATCCTGTATATGTCCTGGTGAAATAGTGAAGGTTATGGTGTGGAGGGTAGTATCCTGTATATGTCCTGGTGACATAGTGAAGGTTATGTTGTGGAGGGTGGTATCCTGTATATGTCCTGGTGACATAGTGAAGGTTATGTTGTAGAGGGTAGTATCCTGTATATGTCCTGGTGACATAGTGTTGTAGAGGGTCGTATCCTGTATATGTCCTGGTGACATAGTGAAGGTTATGTTGTAGAGGGTAGTATTCTGTATATGTCCTGGTGACATAGTGAAGGTTATGTTGTAGAGGGTAGTATTCTGTATATGTCCTGGTGACAGAGTGAAGGTTATGTTGTGGAGGGTATTATCCTGTATATGTCCTGGTGACATAGTGTTGTAGAGGGTCGTATCCTGTATAAGTCCTGGTGACATAGTGAAGGTTATGTTGTAGAGGATGGTATCCTGTATATGTCCTGGTGACATAGTGTTGTAGAGGGTGGTATCCTGTATATGTCCTGGTGACATAGTGTTGTAGAGGGTCGTATCCTGTATAAGTCCTGGTGACATAGTGTTGTGGAGGGTATTATCCTGTATATGTCCTGGTGACATAGTGAAGGTTATGTTGTAGAGGATAGTATTCTGTATATATCCTGGTGACATAGTGTTGTGGAGGATAGTATCCTGTATATGTCCTGGTGACATAGTGAAGGTTATGTTGTGGAGGTTATTATCCTGTATATGTCCTGGTGACATAGTGAAGGTTATGTTGTGGAGGGTGGTATCCTGTATATGTCTTGGTGACATAGTGTTGTAGAGGGTAGTGTCCTGGTGACATAGTGTTGTAGAGGGTAGTATCCTGTATATGTCCTGGTGACATAGTGAAGGTTATGTTGTGGAGGGTGGTATCCTGTATATGTCTTGGTGACATAGTGTTGTAGGGGTAGTGTCCTGGTGACATAGTGTTGTGGAGGGTATTATCCTGTATATGTCCTGGTGACATAGTGAAGGTTATGTTGTGGAGGGTAATATCCTGTACATGTCCTGGTGACATAGTGTTGTAGAGGGTCGTATCCTGTATATGTCCTGGTGACATAGTGAATGTTATGTTCTGGGGGGTAGTATCCTGTATATGTCCTGGTGACATAGTGTTGTAGAGGGTAGTATCCTGTATATGTCCTGGTGACATAGTGAATGTTATGTTGTGGAGGGTAGTATCCTGTATATGTCCTGGTGACATAGTGTTGTGGAGGGTGGTATCCTGTATATGTCCTGGGGACATAGTGAAGGTTATGTTGTGGAGGGTAGTATCCTGTATATGTCATAGTGACATAGTGAAGGTTATGTTGTAGAGGGTAGTATCCTGTATATGTCCTGGTGACATAGTGTTGTGGAGGGTATTATCCTGTATATGTCCTGGTGACATAGTGAAGGTTATGTGGAGGGTAATATCCTGTACATGTCCTGGTGACATAGTGTTGTAGACGGTCGTATCCTGTATATGTCCTGGTGACATAGTGAATGTTATGTTCTGGGGGTAGTATCCTGTATATGTCCTGGTGACATAGTGTTGTAGAGGGTAGTATCCTGTATATGTCCTGGTGACAAAGTGAATGTTATGTTCTGGGGGTAGTATCCTGTATATGTCCTGGTGACATAGTGTTGTAGAGGGTAGTATCCTGTATATGTCCTGGTGACATAGTGTTGTAGAGGGTAGTATCCTGTATATGTCCTGGTGACATAGTGAAGGTTATGTTCTGGGGGGTAGTATCCTGTCTATGTCCTGGTGACATAGTGTTCTGGAGGGTAGTATCCTGTATATGTCCTGGTGACATAGTGAAGGTTATGTTGTGGAGGGTAATATCCTGTATATGTCCTGGTGACATAGTGTTGTGGAGGGTCGTATCCTGTATATGTCCTGGTGACATAGTGAAGGTTATGTTGTGGAGGGTAATATCCTGTATATGTCCTGGTGACATAGTGAAGGTTATGTTGTGTAGGGTAGTATCCTGTAAATGTCCTGGTGACATAGTGTTGTGGAGGGTGGTATCCTGTATATGTCCTGGTGACATAGTGAAGGTTTTGTTGTGGAGGGTAAGATCCTGTATATGTTCTGGTGACATAGTGAATGTTATGTTGTAGAGGGTAGTATCCTGTATATTTCCTGGTGACATAGTGGAGGGTAGCATCCTGTATATGTCCTGGTGACATAGTGTTGTAGAGGGTAGTTTCCTGTATTTGTCCTGATGACATAGTGAAGGTTATGTCATAGAGGGTAGCATCCTGTATATGTCCTGGTGACATAGTGAAGGTTATATTGTAGAGGGTAGTATCATGTAAATGTGCTGGTGACATAGTGTTGTGGAGGGTATTATCGTGTATATGTCCTGGTGACATAGTGAAGGTTATATTGTAGAGGGTAGTATCATGTAAATGTGCTGGTGACATAGTGTTCTGAAGGGTAGTATCCTGTATATGTCCTGGGGACATAGTGTTGTAGAGGGTAGTATCCTGTCTATGTCCTGGTGACATAGTGTTGTGGAGGGTGGTGTCCTGTATATGTCCTGGTGACATAGTGAAGGTTATGTTGTGGAGGGTGGTATCCTGTATATGTCCTGGTGAAATAGTGAAGGTTATGGTGTGGAGGGTAGTATCCTGTATATGTCCTGGTGACATAGTGAAGGTTATGTTGTGGAGGGTGGTATCCTGTATATGTCCTGGTGACATAGTGAAGGTTATGTTGTAGAGGGTAGTATCCTGTATATGTCCTGGTGACATAGTGTTGTAGAGGGTCGTATCCTGTATATGTCCTGGTGACATAGTGAAGGTTATGTTGTAGAGGGTAGTATTCTGTATATGTCCTGGTGACATAGTGAAGGTTATGTTGTAGAGGGTAGTATTCTGTATATGTCCTGGTGACAGAGTGAAGGTTATGTTGTGGAGGGTATTATCCTGTATATGTCCTGGTGACATAGTGTTGTAGAGGGTCGTATCCTGTATAAGTCCTGGTGACATAGTGAAGGTTATGTTGTAGAGGATGGTATCCTGTATATGTCCTGGTGACATAGTGTTGTAGAGGGTGGTATCCTGTATATGTCCTGGTGACATAGTGTTGTAGAGGGTCGTATCCTGTATAAGTCCTGGTGACATAGTGTTGTGGAGGGTATTATCCTGTATATGTCCTGGTGACATAGTGAAGGTTATGTTGTAGAGGATAGTATTCTGTATATATCCTGGTGACATAGTGTTGTGGAGGATAGTATCCTGTATATGTCCTGGTGACATAGTGAAGGTTATGTTGTGGAGGTTATTATCCTGTATATGTCCTGGTGACATAGTGAAGGTTATGTTGTGGAGGGTGGTATCCTGTATATGTCTTGGTGACATAGTGTTGTAGAGGGTAGTGTCCTGGTGACATAGTGTTGTAGAGGGTAGTATCCTGTATATGTCCTGGTGACATAGTGAAGGTTATGTTGTGGAGGGTGGTATCCTGTATATGTCTTGGTGACATAGTGTTGTAGAGGGTAGTGTCCTGGTGACATAGTGTTGTAGAGGGTGGTATCCTGTATATGTCCTGGTGACATAGTGTTGTGGAGGGTAGTATCATGTATATGTCTTGGTGACATAGTGTTGTGGAGGGTAGTATTCTGTATATGTCCTGGTGACATAGTGAAAGTTATGTTGTGGGGGATAATATCCTGTATATGTCCTTGACAAAATATCCAAGTTTATCTAACTCTAAATCTATCTTTTTTTAAGAACATGCTGACAAATGCACGAGCTCATCTGCTCATGACCTTTCTCTCTCTGTCATGACCTCTCTGTCATGACCTCTCTCTCTGTCTCTCTCAATGTACATATTTCCAAATCTTACTTTGGATATTTACAATATAAAAATAATAATAATCAAAATTGTCAACAGGACAACAGTAACAACAATAACCAAGGGTCAAAATAACTGTACATTGAACAATAACAATAAGCATACAGTAGAGGACATGTGCAGGTTGGTCAGTCTGTCAGACACTGTCCCTCATCTTATGACAGGCAGCAATGTAGTGGTTTGCCAACCCACAGCTCTCTGCGTCCTCCCCCAACAGGACGTGTAGCCTACTCTCACCAGAGGGTCTTTTGAATAAGGGTTTCAAATTTGGGGAAATTACACTCTCTCATTGTTTTATATTTTTGACATTTTGTCAGGAAATGCAGCTCTGTCTCAGGTTCTGCTGTTGTGCAGTGGTTGCACAACCTTTCCTCTACAGGGAGACAGGTTTTCCTATGTTTACCCTGCTCACTGACTATCTTACTTTGTGCTTGTGTTTCTCAATAAGCAATGTAGTTATAATTTGGTTTATTCTGATTGATTGGATGTTCTGATCAGGAGGCTTCAGTGTGGTAGAACAGGTTAGTGAACTCAGCCCCAGGACCAGCTGGATGAGGGGACTGAGGCTTCAGTGTGTTAGTAGAACAGGTTAGTGAACTCAGCCCCAGGACCAGCTGGATGAGGGGACTGAGGCTTCAGTGTGTTAGTAGAACAGGTTTGTGAACTCAGCCCCAGGACCAGCTGGATAAGGGGACTCTTTTCTTTGCTCAGCTCTTGGCATTGCAGGGCTTGGTAATTATATGAGAGGGGGTCACTGTATTTTAGATGTTAACAAAACTGAATTGCTCTCTTTTTAGTTTTTATTATTAGTGGATATTGGCCTAATTCTGCCCTGCATACATTGATTTTAGTTTTCCTCTGGACATGTAGGAGAATCTTACAGAACTCTGCATGCAGGGTTTCAATGGGGTGTTTGTCCCATTTGAGGAAATCTTGTTTTGCAAGTGGACCCCACACCTCGCTGCCATAAAGTACAATTGGTTCAATGACATATTCAATTAGTTTTAGCCAAATTTTATGGGTTTCAATTTGAATTTGTTTTTAATGGCGTCAAATGCTCTGCGTGCTGTCTCTAACTTCTTCACTTAGGTGTCCGGTGGAGCTTATCATTAAACCAAATAATTGTAGTGTGTGCAGTACTCTATATATTTTGTACCAATTGAGAACTTTGGTCTAATTCCCTGAGATCTGGATCTTCACTGGAAAATCATTATTTGAGTATTTTTGGGTTTTACTGCCAGGGCCCAGGTCTGGCAGTACTGCTCTAGCAGGTCCAGGTGCTGTTGTAGGCCATGTGCTGTGGGTGTTTACTGCCAGGGCCCAGGTCTGGCAGTACTGCTCTAGCAGGTCCAGGCTCTGCTCTAGGCCAGGTGCTGTGGGTGTTTTCTATCAGCGCCCAGGTCTGGCAGTACTGCTCTAGCAGGTCCAGGCGCTGCTGTAGGCCAGGTGCTGTGGGTAACAGCAGGCACAGGTCATCTGCCAAGAGAAGGCGTTTAACCTCAGAATTGTGGAGACTAACACCAAAAGGATTTTTCTAGAATAGTGGCCAATTCTTTGATGTAAATATTGAAGCGTACAGGGCTCAGATTGCAACACTGGTAAACCTTGATTTAATTATGTTTTACCCCTTACACCACTTTACTAACTTTGGAGAACAGTCTTGTATGCCAAATAGGATTAAATGCTTTTTGGAAGTCGATAAAGCAAGCGTTTTGGTCTTAATCTGGTGAACATGTTTATCTATCAGGGTGTGTAGTATGATCTGTCATGGGATGTTTTGCTATAAATCCAAGATGGCTTTTACTCAAGACATTATTCAGGAAGTTTAGAACTGTTTCATTTATAATTCTACAGAAAACCTTCCCCTGGTTACTGTTCACAAAAATGCCTCTGGAATAGTTAGGGTCAAATTTGTCTCTGTGTGCACTAGTGAATTTGAGCATCTCATTTAGGATGCCATCAGGTCCGCATGCTTTTTCAATTTGAGTTCCTGAAGTTTCTTATAGAACCTCTTAGGGCTATGGGGCAGTGTTCTGAAGTTCGGATGAATGATGTGCCCAATGTAAACTGCCTGTTACTCAGGCCCAGGATGTGCATATAATTGGTAGCATTGGATAGAAAACACTCTGAAGTTTCGACAACTGTTAAAATAATGTCTGTGAGTATAACATAACTGACATGGCAGGCTAAAATCTGAGGAAAATCCATCCGGGAAATATTTTTGTTGAGGTCACAGGCCATTTCAATGCTAGTCTATGGGATATACAAATAAATACCTCCCAGATTGCAGTTCCTATGGCTTCCACTAGATGTCAACAGTCTTTAGAAAGGGTTTCAGGCTTGCGCTTTGAAAAACGTAGTTGTAGTTTTTCCCAAGGTGTGTCTCATTAGAAAAGTAGTCTTGTTGTGTGAACGAGGTGCGTGCTCTTCATTATTTATCTTCCCCATTGAACATACTATTTTAAGTCTTAAATTTGATCGTTTATTTCGATATTAGAGTACCTGAGGATTAATTGGAAACATCGTTTGACTTGTTTGGAATAACTTTACTGGTACATTTTTGCATTCGTTTGTATGCAAGTTGAATGAGTGGATTACTGAATCAAGCGCACCAACTAAACAGACATTTTTGGAATATAAAGGACTTTTTTCAACAAAACGACCATTCATTGTGTAGCTGGGACCCTTGGGATCGCAAACAGAGGAAGATCTTCAAAGGTAAGTGATTTATCTTATCGCTATTTGGGATTTAGTGACGCCTATGCTGGTTTGAAAAAGTATTTTGATGTGGGGCACTGTCCTCAGATTATCGCATGGTATGCTTTCGCTATAAAGCCTTTTTAAAATATGATAACGCAGTTTCATTAACAAGAAGTTAAGCTTTTAATGATGTAAGGCACTTGTATGTTGATGAATGTTTTATATTACAATTTTGAAATTTGAATTTGGACCGTTCCAGCTTCACCAGATGTTGTCAATTTAGATCCCGATAGCGGGATCCGTGGTCAGTAATTTGGGAGTTAGTTGGATTTTGATTGTCCGTTAAAATCAATTTAAGATGTAGAGTGTTTTAAAATGGGTTGTCCATATGTCACCATTTTGTATCACTAATTGCTCTCGTTTCGACTTAAGGTTTTTCCAATTTAGCCAGAAGTTGTTTATGTTTATGGGCACCTTAGATCGTGTCAGTTGCTTGCTGTTGTACTCTGCTTTTTTGCTTCTGAGTGTACATTTATCGAGTTTTAAATTCTCACAGTAATGAGGGCGGAATGCACCATTATTTTGGGTCTCTGTCCTTTTGGTTTGATTGTGTTCTAAGTTTTCACCCTGATAATTTTACTATCTGCATCATACCAGTTTAAAATCAATTTCCGTTGTGCTTCTTTTGCCGTTTGCCTGAATATATAGTTGATGTTTTTTACTGCTAGATTGATGCCTTCCTTTCTGTGAGTGGATGTGGGCCTGGGGCTGGCCTTTACCTCCTCTAGAACTGTGGTAAGGCTCTCTCCTCATGGTGGCCTTTACCTCCTCTAGAACTGTGGTAAGGCTCTCTCTTCATGGTGGCCTTTACCTCCTCTAGAACTGTGGTAAGGCTCTCTCCTCATGGTGGCCTTTACCTCCTCTAGAACTGTGGTAAGGCTCTCTCCTCATGGTGGCCTTTACCTCCTCTAGAACTGTGGTAAGGCTCTCTCCTCATGGTGGCCTTTACCTCCTCTAGAACTGTGGTAAGGCTCTCTCCTCATGGTGGCCTTTACCTCCTCTAGAACTGTGGTAAGGCTCTCTCCTCATGGTGGCCTTTACCTCCTCTAGAACTGTGGTAAGGGTCTCTCCTCATGGTGGCCTTTACCTCCTCTAGAACTGTGGTAAGGGTCTCTCCTCATGGTGGCCTTTACCTCCTCTAGAACTGTGGTAAGGCTCTCTCCTCATGGTGGCCTTTACCTCCTCTAGAACTGTGGTAAGGGTCTCTCCTCATGGTGGCCTTTACCTCCTCTAGAACTGTGGTAAGGGTCTCTCCTCATGGTGGCCTTTACCTCCTCTAGAACTGTGGTAAGGGTCTCTCCTCATGGTGGCCTTTACCTCCTCTAGAACTGTGGTAAGGCTCTCTCCTCATGGTGGCCTTTACCTCCTCTAGAACTGTGGTAAGGCTCTCTCCTCATGGTGGCCTTTACCTCCTCTAGAACTGTGGTAAGGCTCTTTCCTCATGGTGGCCTTTACCTCCTCTAGAACTGTGGTAAGGCTCTCTCCTCATGGTGGCCTTTACCTCCTCTAGAACTGTGGTAAGGCTCTCTCCTCATGGTGGCCTTTACCTCCTCTAGAACTGTGGTAAGGCTCTCTCCTCATGGTGGCCTTTACCTCCTCTAGAACTGTGGTAAGGCTCTCTCCTCATGGTGGCCTTTACCTAACCTAGAACTGTGGTAAGGCTCTCTCCTCATGGTGGTCTTTACCTCCTCAGGAGCTGTGGCCTTTACCTCCTCAGGAGTTGTGGTAAGGCTCTCTCCTCATGGTGGCCTTTACCTCCTCAAGTGCTGTGTTAAGGCTCTCTCCTCATGGTGGCCTGTACCTCCTCAGGAGCTGTGGTAAGGCTCTCTCCTCATGGTGGCCTTTACCTCCTCAGGTGCTGTGGTAAGGCTCTCTCCTCATGGTGGCCTTTACCTCCTCAGGAGCTGTGGTAAGGCTCTCTCCTCATGGTGGCCTTTACCTCCTCAGGAGCTGTGGTAAGGCTCTCTCCTCTTGGTGGCCTTTACCTCCTCAGGAGATGTGGTAAGGCTCTCTCCTCATGGTGGTCTTTACCTCCTCAGGAGATGTGGTAAGGCTCTCTCCTCATGGTGGTCTTTACCTCCTCAGGAGCTGTGGCCTTTACCTCCTCAGGAGTTGTGGTAATGCTCTCTCCTCATGGTGGCCTTTGCCTCCTTAAGAGCTGTGGTAAGGCTCTCTCCTCATGGTGGTCTTTACCTCCTCTAGAACTGTGGTAAGGCTCTCTCCTCATGGTGGCCTTTACCTCCTCAGGAGCTGTGGTAAGGCTCTCTCCTCATGGTGGTCTTTACCTCCTCTAGAACTTTGGTAAGGCTCTCTCCTCATGGTGGCCTATACCTCCTCAGGAGCTGTGGTAAGGCTCTCTCCTCATGGTGGTCTTTACCTCCTCTAGAACGTTGGTAAGGCTCTCTCCTCATGGTGTCCTATACCTCCTCAAGAGCTGTGGTAAGGCTCTCTCCTCATGGTGGCCTGTACCTCCTCAGGAGCTGTGGTAAGGATCTCTCCTCATGGTGTCCTTTACCTCCTCAAGAGCTGTGGTAATGCTCTCTCCTCATGGTGGCCTTTGCCTCCTTAAGAGCTGTGGTAAGGCTCTCTCCTCATGGTGGCCTTTACCTACTCAGGAGCTGTGGTAAGGCTCTCTCCTCATGGTGGCCTTTACTTCCTCAGGAGCTGTGGTAAGGCTCTCTCCTCATGGTGGCCTTTACCTCCTCAGGAGCTGTGGTAAGGCTCTCTCATCATGGTGGCCTTTACTTCCTCAGGAGCTGTGGTAAGGCTCTCTCCTCATGGTGGCCTTTACCTCCTCAGGAGCTGTGGTAAGGCTCTCTCCTCATGGTGGCCTTTACCTCCTCAGGAGCTGTGGTAAGGCTCTCTCCTCATGGTGGTCTTTACCTCCTCTAGAACTGTGGTAAGGGTCTCTCTAATGGTGGCCTTTACCTCCTCAGGAGATGTGGTAAAGCTCTCTCCTCATGGTGGTCTTTACCTCCTCTAGAACTGTGGTAAGGCTCTCTCCTCATGGTGGCCTTTACCTCCTCAGGAGCTGTGGCCTTTACCTCCTCAGGAGTTGTGGTAAGGCTCTCTCCTCATGGTGGCCTTTACCTCCTCAGGAGCTGTGGTAAGGCTCTCTCCTCATGGTGGCCTGTACCTCCTCAGGAGCTGTGGTAAGGCTCTCTCCTCATGGTGGCCTTTACCTCCTCAGGAGCTGTGGTAAGGCTATCTCCTCATGGTGGCCTTTACCTCCTCAGGAGCTGTGGTAAGGCTCTCTCCTCATGGTGGTCTTTACCTCCTCAGTAGCTGTGGCCTTTACCTCCTCTAGAACTGTGGTAAGGCTCTCTCCTCATGGTGGCCTTTACCTCTTCAGGAGCTGTGGTAAGGCTCTCTCCTCATGGTGGCCTTTACCTCCTCAGGAGCTGTGGTAAGGCTCTCTCCTCATGGTGGTTTTTACCTCCTCAGTAGCTGTGGCCTTTACCTCCTCTAGAACTGTGGTAAGGCTCTCTCCTCATGGTGGCCTTTACCTCCTCTAGAACTGTGGTAAGGCTCTCTCCTCATTGTGGCCTTTACCTCCTCTAGAACTGTGGTAAGGCTCTCTCCTCATGGTGGTCTTTACCTCCTCAGGAGTTGTGGTAAGGCTCTCTCCTAATGGTGGCCTTTACCTCCTCTAGAACTGTGGTAAGGGTCTCTCCTCATGGTGGCCTTTACCTCCTCAGGAGCTGTGGTAAGGCTCTCTCCTCTTGGTGGCCTTTACCTCCTCAGGAGCTGTGGTAAGGCTCTCTCCTCTTGGTGGCCTGTACCTCCTCAGGAGCTGTGGTAAGGATCTCTCCTCATGGTGTCCTTTACCTCCTCAAGAGCTGTGGTAATGCTCTCTCCTCATGGTGGCCTTTGCCTCCTTAAGAGCTGTGGTAAGGCTCTCTCCTCATGGTGGTCTTTACCTCCTCTAGAACTGTGGTAAGGCTCTCTCCTCATGGTGGCCTTTACCTCCTCAGGAGCTGTGGTAAGGCTCTCTCCTCATGGTGGTCTTTACCTCCTCTAGAACGTTGGTAAGGCTCTCTCCTCATGGTGTCCTATACCTCCTCAAGAGCTGTGGTAAGGCTCTCTCCTCATGGTGGCCTGTACCTCCTCAGGAGCTGTGGTAAGGATCTCTCCTCATGGTGTCCTTTACCTCCTCAAGAGCTGTGGTAATGCTCTCTCCTCATGGTGGCCTTTGCCTCCTTAAGAGCTGTGGTAAGGCTCTCTCCTCATGGTGGCCTTTACCTACTCAGGAGCTGTGGTAAGGCTCTCTCCTCATGTTGGCCTTTACCTCCTCAGGAGCTGTGGTAAGGCTCTCTCCTCATGGTGGCCTTTACCTCCTCAGGAGCTGTGGTAAGGCTCTCTCCTCATGGTGGCCTTTACTTCCTCAGGAGCTGTGGTAAGGCTCTCTCCTCATGGTGGCCTTTACCTCCTCAGGAGCTGTGGTAAGGCTCTCTCCTCATGGTGGCCTTTACCTCCTCAGGAGCTGTGGTAAGGCTCTCTCCTCATGGTGGTCTTTACCTCCTCTAGAACTGTGGTAAGGGTCTCTCCTAATGGTGGCCTTTACCTCCTCAGGAGATGTGGTAAAGCTCTCTCCTCATGGTGGCCTTTACCTCCTCTAGAACTGTGGTAAGGCTCTCTCCTCATGGTGGCCTTTACCTCCTCAGGAGCTGTGGCCTTTACCTCCTCAGGAGTTGTGGTAAGGCTCTCTCCTCATGGTGGCCTTTACCTCCTCAGGAGCTGTGGTAAGGCTCTCTCCTCATGGTGGCCTGTACCTCCTCAGGAGCTGTGGTAAGGCTCTCTCCTCATGGTGGCCTTTACCTCCTCAGGAGCTGTGGTAAGGCTATCTCCTCATGGTGGCCTTTACCTCCTCAGGAGCTGTGGTAAGGCTCTCTCCTCATGGTGGTCTTTACCTCCTCAGTAGCTGTGGCCTTTACCTCCTCTAGAACTGTGGTAAGGCTCTCTCCTCATGGTGGCCTTTACCTCTTCAGGAGCTGTGGTAAGGCTCTCTCCTCATGGTGGCCTTTACCTCCTCAGGAGCTGTGGTAAGGCTCTCTCCTCATGGTGGTTTTTACCTCCTCAGTAGCTGTGGCCTTTACCTCCTCTAGAACTGTGGTAAGGCTCTCTCCTCATGGTGGCCTTTACCTCCTCTAGAACTGTGGTAAGGCTCTCTCCTCATTGTGGCCTTTACCTCCTCTAGAACTGTGGTAAGGCTCTCTCCTCATGGTGGTCTTTACCTCCTCAGGAGTTGTGGTAAGGCTCTCTCCTAATGGTGGCCTTTACCTCCTCTAGAACTGTGGTAAGGGTCTCTCCTCATGGTGGCCTTTACCTCCTCAGGAGCTGTGGTAAGGCTCTCTCCTCTTGGTGGCCTTTACCTCCTCAGGAGCTGTGGTAAGGCTCTCTCCTCTTGGTGGCCTGTACCTTCTCAGGAGCTGTGGTAAGGATCTCTCCTCATGGTGTCCTTTACCTCCTCAAGAGCTGTGGTAATGCTCTCTCCTCATGGTGGCCTTTACCTCCTTAAGAGCTGTGGTAAGGCTCTCTCCTCATGGTGGTCTTTACCTCCTCTAGAACTGTGGTAAGGCTCTCTCCTCATGGTGGCCTTTACCTCCTCAGGAGCTGTGGTAAGGCTCTCTCCTCATGGTGGCCTTTACCTCCTCAGGAGCTGTGGTAAGGCTCTCTCCTCATGGTGGCCTTTACCTCCTCAGGAGCTGTGGTAAGGCTCTCTCCTCTTGGTGGCCTTTACCTCCTCAGGAGCTGTGGTAAGGCTCTCTCCTCTTGGTGGCCTGTACCTTCTCAGGAGCTGTGGTAAGGATCTCTCCTCATGGTGTCCTTTACCTCCTCAAGAGCTGTGGTAATGCTCTCTCCTCATGGTGGCCTTTACCTCCTTAAGAGCTGTGGTAAGGCTCTCTCCTCATGGTGGTCTTTACCTCCTCTAGAACTGTGGTAAGGCTCTCTCCTCATGGTGGCCTTTACCTCTTCAGGAGCTGTGGTAAGGCTCTCTCCTCATGGTGGTTTTTACCTCCTCAGGAGCTGTGGTAAGGCTCTCTCCTCATGGTGGTTTTTACCTCCTCAGTAGCTGTGGCCTTTACCTCCTCTAGAACTGTTGTAGGCTCTCTCCTCATGGTGGCCTTTACCTCCTCTAGAACTGTGGTAAGGCTCTCTCCTCATGGTGGCCTTTACCTCCTCTAGAACTGTGGTAAGGCTCTCTCCTCATGGTGGTCTTTACCTCCTCAGGAGTTGTGGTAAGGCTCTCTCCTCATGGTGGTCTTTACTTCCTCAGGAGCTGTGGTAAGGCTCTCTCCTCATGGTGGCCTTTACCTCCTCAGGAGCTGTGGTAAGGCTCTCTCCTCATGGTGGCCTTTACCTCCTCAGGAGCTGTGGTAAGGCTCTCTCCTCATGGTGGTCTTTACCTCCTCTAGAACTGTGGTAAGGGTCTCTCCTAATGGTGGCCTTTACCTCCTCAGGAGATGTGGTAAAGCTCTCTCCTCATGGTGGTCTTTACCTCCTCTAGAACTGTGGTAAGGCTCTCTCCTCATGGTGGCCTTTACCTCCTCAGGAGCTGTGGCCTTTACCTCCTCAGGAGTTGTGGTAAGGCTCTCTCCTCATGGTGGCCTTTACCTCCTCAGGAGCTGTGGTAGGCTCTCTCCTCATGGTGGCCTGTACCTCCTCAGGAGCTGTGGTAAGGCTCTCTCCTCATGGTGGCCTTTACCTCCTCAGGAGCTGTGGTAAGGCTCTCTCCTCATGGTGGCCTTTACCTCCTCAGGAGCTGTGGTAAGGCTCTCTCCTCATGGTGGTCTTTACCTCCTCAGTAGCTGTGGCCTTTACCTCCTCTAGAACTGTGGTAAGGCTCTCTCCTCATGGTGGCCTTTACCTCTTCAGGAGCTGTGGTAAGGCTCTCTCCTCATGGTGGCCTTTACCTCCTCAGGAGCTGTGGTAAGGCTCTCTCCTCATGGTGGTTTTTACCTCCTCAGTAGCTGTGGCCTTTACCTCCTCTAGAACTGTGGTAAGGCTCTCTCCTCATGGTGGCCTTTACCTCCTCTAGAACTGTGGTAAGGCTCTCTCCTCATTGTGGCCTTTACCTCCTCTAGAACTGTGGTAAGGCTCTCTCCTCATGGTGGTCTTTACCTCCTCAGGAGTTGTGGTAAGGCTCTCTCCTAATGGTGGCCTTTACCTCCTCTAGAACTGTGGTAAGGGTCTCTCCTCATGGTGGCCTTTACCTCCTCAGGAGCTGTGGTAAGGCTCTCTCCTCTTGGTGGCCTTTACCTCCTCAGGAGCTGTGGTAAGGCTCTCTCCTCTTGGTGGCCTGTACCTTCTCAGGAGCTGTGGTAAGGATCTCTCCTCATGGTGTCCTTTACCTCCTCAAGAGCTGTGGTAATGCTCTCTCCTCATGGTGGCCTTTACCTCCTTAAGAGCTGTGGTAAGGCTCTCTCCTCATGGTGGTCTTTACCTCCTCTAGAACTGTGGTAAGGCTCTTCCTCATGGTGGCCTTTACCTCCTCAGGAGCTGTGGTAAGGCTCTCTCCTCATGGTGGCCTTTACCTCCTCAGGAGCTGTGGTAAGGCTCTCTCCTCATGGTGGCCTTTACCTCCTCAGGAGCTGTGGTAAGGCTCTCTCCTCTTGGTGGCCTTTACCTCCTCAGGAGCTGTGGTAAGGCTCTCTCCTCTTGGTGGCCTGTACCTTCTCAGGAGCTGTGGTAAGGATCTCTCCTCATGGTGTCCTTTACCTCCTCAAGAGCTGTGGTAATGCTCTCTCCTCATGGTGGCCTTTACCTCCTTAAGAGCTGTGGTAAGGCTCTCTCCTCATGGTGGTCTTTACCTCCTCTAGAACTGTGGTAAGGCTATCTCCTCATGGTGGCCTTTACCTCCTCAGGAGCTGTGGTAAGGCTCTCTCCTCTTGGTGGCCTTTACCTCCTCAGGAGCTGTGGTAAGGCTCTCTCTCTTGGTGGCCTGTACCTTCTCAGGAGCTGTGGTAAGGATCTCTCCTCATGGTGTCCTTTACCTCCTCAAGAGCTGTGGTAATGCTCTCTCCTCATGGTGGCCTTTACCTCCTTAAGAGCTGTGGTAAGGCTCTCTCCTCATGGTGGTCTTTACCTCCTCTAGAACTGTGGTAAGGCTCTCTCCTCATGGTGGCCTTTACCTCCTCAGGAGCTGTGGTAAGGCTCTCTCCTCTTGGTGGCCTTTACCTCCTCAGGAGCTGTGGTAAGGCTCTCTCCTCTTGGTGGCCTGTACCTTCTCAGGAGCTGTGGTAAGGATCTCTCCTCATGGTGTCCTTTACCTCCTCAAGAGCTGTGGTAATGCTCTCTCCTCATGGTGGCCTTTACCTCCTTAAGAGCTGTGGTAAGGCTCTCTCCTCATGGTGGTCTTTACCTCCTCTAGAACTGTGGTAAGGCTATCTCCTCATGGTGGCCTTTACCTCTTCAGGAGCTGTGGTAAGGCTCTCTCCTCATGGTGGCCTTTACCTCCTCAGGAGCTGTGGTAAGGCTCTCTCTCTCTTGGTGGCCTGTACCTTCTCAGGAGCTGTGGTAAGGATCTCTCCTCATGGTGTCCTTTACCTCCTCAAGAGCTGTGGTAATGCTCTCTCCTCATGGTGGCCTTTACCTCCTTAAGAGCTGTGGTAAGGCTCTCTCCTCATGGTGGTCTTTACCTCCTCTAGAACTGTGGTAAGGCTCTCTCCTCATGGTGGCCTTTACCTCCTCAGGAGCTGTGGTAAGGCTCTCTCCTCATGGTGGCCTTTACCTCCTCAGGAGCTGTGGTAAGGCTCTCTCCTCATGGTGGCCTTTACCTCCTCAGGAGCTGTGGTAAGGCTCTCTCCTCTTGGTGGCCTTTACCTCCTCAGGAGCTGTGGTAAGGCTCTCTCCTCTTGGTGGCCTGTACCTTCTCAGGAGCTGTGGTAAGGATCTCTCCTCATGGTGTCCTTTACCTCCTCAAGAGCTGTGGTAATGCTCTCTCCTCATGGTGGCCTTTACCTCCTTAAGAGCTGTGGTAAGGCTCTCTCCTCATGGTGGTCTTTACCTCCTCTAGAACTGTGGTAAGGCTCTCTCCTCATGGTGGCCTTTACCTCTTCAGGAGCTGTGGTAAGGCTCTCTCCTCATGGTGGTTTTTACCTCCTCAGTAGCTGTGGCCTTTACCTCCTCTAGAACTGTGGTAAGGCTCTCTCCTCATGGTGGCCTTTACCTCCTCTAGAACTGTGGTAAGGCTCTCTCCTCATGGTGGCCTTTACCTCCTCTAGAACTGTGGTAAGGCTCTCTCCTCATGGTGGTCTTTACCTCCTCAGGAGTTGTGGTAAGGCTCTCTCCTCATGGTGGTCTTTACCTCCTCAGGAGCTGTGGTAAGGCTCTCTCCTAATGGTGGCCTTTACCTCCTCTAGAACTGTGGTAAGGCTCTCTCCTCATGGTGGCCTTTACCTCCTCAGGAGCTGTGGTAAGGCTCTCTCCTCATGGTGGCCTTTACCTCCTCAGGAGCTGTGGTAAGGCTCTCTCCTCTTGGTGGCCTTTACCTCCTCAGGAGCTGTGGTAAGGCTCTCTCCTCTTGGTGGCCTGTACCTTCTCAGGAGCTGTGGTAAGGATCTCTCCTCATGGTGTCCTTTACCTCCTCAAGAGCTGTGGTAATGCTCTCTCCTCATCGTGGCCTTTACCTCCTTAAGAGCTGTGGTAAGGCTCTCTCCTCATGGTGGTCTTTACCTCCTCTAGAACTGTGGTAAGGCTCTCTCCTCATGGTGGCCTTTACCTCCTCAGGAGCTGTGGTAAGGCTCTCTCCTCATGGTGGCCTTTACCTACTCAGGAGCTGTGGTAAGGCTCTCTCCTCATGGTGGCCTGTACCTCCTCAGGAACTGTGGTAAGGCTCTCTCCTCATGGTGGCCTTTACCTCCTCAGGAGCTGTGGTAAGGCTCTCTCTCAAGCTCCTGGACAGAGTTGTTCAGCTGGGTCCTGCATTTTATATTATTTTTTATTTCACCAGGTAGGCTAGTTGAGAACAAGTTCTCATTTACAACTGCGACCTGGTCAAGATAAAGCAAAGTAGTTCGACACATTCAACAACACAGAGTTACACATGGAGTAAAACAAACATACAATCAATAATACAGTAGAAAAGGTCTATATACAGTGTGTGCACATGAGGTAGGATAGACAATAAATAGGGCATGGTGGCGAAGTAATTACAAGATAGCAATTTAACACTGGAGTGGTAGATGTGCAGAAGATGAATGTGCAAGTAGAGATACCGGGGTGCAAATGAGCAAGATAAATAAATAAATATATACAGTATGGGGATGAGGTAGTTGGATGGGCAATTTACAGATGGGCTATGTACAGGTGCAGTGATCTGTGAGCTGCTCTGACAGCTGGTGCTCAAAGCTAGTGAGGGAGATTTGAGTCTCCAGCTTCAGTGATTTTTGCAGTTCGTTCCAGTCATTGGCAGCTTAGAACTGGAAGGAAAGGCGACCAAAGTAAGAATTGGCTTTGGGGGTGACCAGTGAGATATACCTGCTGGAGCGAGTGCTACGTGTGGGTGCTGCTGTGGGGACCAGTGAGCTGAGATAAGGCGGGGCTTTACCTAGCAGAGACTTGTAGATGACCTGGAGCCAGTGGGTTTGGCGGCGAGTATGAAGTGAGGGCCAGCCAACGAGAGTGTACAGGTCGCAGTGGTGGGTGGGATATGGGGCTTTGGTGACAAAACGGATGGCAATGTGATAGACTGCATCCAATTTGTTGAGTAGAGTGTTGGAGGCTATTTTGTAAATGACATCGGCGAAGTCGAGGATCGGTAGGATGGTCAGTTTAACGAGGGTATGTATGTGCAGCATGAGTGAAGGATGCTTTGTTGCGAAATAGGAAGCCGATTCTAGATTTAATTTTGGATTGGAGATGCTTAATGTGAGTCTAGAAGATGAGTTTACAGTCTAACCAGACACCTAGGTATTTGTAGTTGTCCGCATATTCTATGTCAGAACCGTCCAGAGTAGTGATGCTGGACGGGCGAGCAGGTGTGAGCAGCGATCGGTTGAAGAGCATGCATTGAGTTTTACTAGCATTTAAGAGCAGTTGGAGGCCACGGAAGGAGAGTTGTAATGGCATTGAAGCTCGTCTGGAGGTTTGTTAACACAGTGTCCAAAGAAGGGCCAGATGTATACAGAATGGTGTCGTCTGCGTAGAGGTGGATCAGAGAATCACTAGCAGCAAGAGTGACATCATTGATATATACGGAGAAAAGTGTCGGCCTGAGAATTTAACCCTGTGGCACCCCCATAGACACTGCCAGAGGTCCGGACAACAGGCCCTCCATTTTTCCACACTGAACTCTATCAGAGAAGTAGCTGTATGCCAGGCAGTAGTGTCCTGTTGTGTGAGCCGTCGGCAAACAAATTTTCCGGGTTCTCCCTCAGAATTCTGTGTTTAAAATGTATTCGTCTCTTCTCTGATTTGATTTCTGCTGTAAATTATTTTCAAAAGGGGGGAAAGTCTCTGTCTCTGCTGCTGGTGCTGCTGGTGCTGCCTCAGTGGCGATGTTGCTATGGTTACCACCAGTCAACATTTGGAGCTAGCCAGTACGCTAACTGACACATTTGAATTTAGCCAGCTAGCACAATTAAGATTGCTCTTTTAACTCACACTCTGTCAATCTTTTACTCCTCCAGTTGTACAATTTGATTACCTGTATATTTTTTGCTAATTTAATCTTATTAACCTCACTCTTAACAACCAAAAAATAAGTCAGGAGCTGTTCTGCATGACAGCCTCTCTCTCAATCTCTCGCTGAAGCATGTCAATCCTCCTAGCTACTAAGGTCTATTCTGTTTGTTTCAGAATAGTAAATATCCGCGACAGAAGCTAGGCTTTCCATCCAATTGGTGACAGATTTTCATGTAAATAATCTAAAAATCCACAACAAACCAGAGATGTTTCCATCAAGTGGACTTGTTGCAGATAAAATAATGTGTGTGATGATGTAGTGCACAGACAATAACTTAAATAAGTTAAATGGGTTTCCATTGCATTTTCAACTCTACTGATGTGGAGTTATGTAGCGAATGTGCCCACACGCAGATACAGTGTTCACAGGCTTCCATACATGATGAGATGATTTTGGACAAAAGACCAAGATAATATTTATTTGTCAGACGCCAACCAAACATCGATCATCATGTTACCAGAATAAGACCCTTGATAATAACATCCCCTGCAGGAAGATCCACAGGAAGATCAAACTGTACGGTCACATACACATGGTTAACAGGTGTTAATGTAAGTGTAGCAAAATGCTTGGGAATGCCAGGGACCAGTCAGGAAGATAGAACCTCCTGTTCCAGGGACCAGTCAGGAAGATAGAACCTCCTGTTCCAGGGACCAGTCAGGAAGATAGACCCTCCTGTTCCAGGGACCAGTCAGGAAGATAGAACCTCCTGTTCCAGGGGCCAGTCAGGCAGATAGACCCTCCGGTTCCAGGGGCCAGTCAGGAAGATAGAACCTCCTGTTCCAGGGGCCAGTCAGGAAGATAGAACCTCCTGTTCCAGGGGCCAGTCAGGCAGATAGAACCTCCTGTTCCAGGGACCAGTCAGGAAGATAGACCCTCCTGTTCCAGGGACCAGTCAGGAAGATAGAACCTCCTGTTCCAGGGACCAGTCAGGCAGATAGACCCTCCGGTTCCAGGGGCCAGTCAGGAAGATAGAACCTCCTGTTCCAGGGGCCAGTCAGGCAGACAGACCCTCCTGTTCAGGGGCCAGTCAGACAGTGCTCCCTCCAAGTCTGTGCTAACACTCTAACAGCAGTTTCCTCTTCACTATGGATCAGATAAACACCTAGAATGTGTCCCAAATGGCACCCTTTTATATCAAATCAAATCAAATCAAATTTTATTTGTCACATACACATGGTTAGCAGATGTTAATGCGAGTGTAGCGAAATGCTTGTGCTTCTAGTTCCGACAATGCAGTAATAACGAGCAAGTAATCTAACTAACAATTCCAAAAAAAACTACTGTCATACACAGTGTAAGGGGATAAAGAATATGTACATAAGGATATATGAATGAGTGATGGTACAGAGCAGCATAGGCAAGATACAGTAGATGATATCGAGTACAGTATATACATATGAGATAAGTATGTAAACCAAGTGGCATAGTTAAAGTGGCTAGTGATACATGTATTACATAAGGATGCAGTCGATGATATAGAGTACAGTATCAACGTATGCATATGAGATGAACAATGTAGGGTAAGTAACATTATATAAGGTAGCATTGTTTAAAGTGGCTAGTGATATATTTACATCATTTCCCATCAATTCCCATGATTAAAGTGGCTGGAGTAGAGTCAGTGTCATTGACAGTGTGTTGGCAGTAGCCACTCAATGTTAGTGGTGGCTGTTTAACAGTCTGATGGCCTTGAGATAGAAGCTGTTTTTCAGTCTCTCGGTCCCAGCTTTGATGCACCTGTACTGACCTCGCCTTCTGGATGGCAGCGGGGTGAACAGGCAGTGGCTCGGGTGGTTGGTGTCCTTGATGATCTTTATGGCCTTCCTGTAGCATCGGGTGGTGTAGGTGTCCTGGAGGGCAGGTAGTTTGCCCCCGGTGATGCGTTGTGCAGACCTCACTACCCTCTGGAGAGCCTTACGGTTGAGGGCGGTGCAGTTGCCATACCAGGCGGTGATACAGCCCGCCAGGATGCTCTCGATTGTGCATCTGTAGAAGTTTGTGAGTGCTTTTGGTGACAAGCCGAATTTCTTCAGCCTCCTGAGGTTGAAGAGGCACTGCTGCGCCTTCCTCACGATGCTGTCTGTGTGAGTGGACCAATTCAGTTTGTCTGTGATGTGTATGCCGAGGAACTTAAAACTTGCTACCCTCTCCACTACTGTTCCATCGATGTGGATGGGGGTGTTCCCTCTGCTGTTTCCTGAAGTCCACAATCATCTCCTTAGTTTTGTTGACGTTGAGTGTGAGGTTATTTTCCTGACACCACACTCCGAGGGCCCTCACCTCCTCCCTGTAGGCCGTCTCGTCGTTGTTGGTAATCAAGCCTACCACTGTTGTGTCGTCCGCAAACTTGATGATTGAGTTGGAGGCGTGCATGGCCACGCAGTCGTGGGTGAACAGGGAGTACAGGAGAGGGCTCAGAACGCACTCTTGTGGGGCCCCAGTGTTGAGGATCAGCGGGGAGGAGATGTTGTTGCCTACCCTCACCACCTGGGGCGGCCCGTCAGGAAGTCCAGTACCCAGTTGCACAGGGCGGGGTCGAGACCCAGGGTCTCGAGCTTGATGACGAGCTTGGAGGGTACTATGGTGTTGAATGCCGAGCTGTAGTCGATGAACAGCATTCTCACATAGGTATTCCTCTTGTCCAGATGGGTTAGGGCAGTGTGCAGTGTGGTTGAGATTGCATCGTCTGTGGACCTATTTGGGCGGTAAGCAAATTGGAGTGGGTCAAGGGTGTCAGGTAGGGTGGAGGTGATATGGTCCTTGACTAGTCTCTCAAAGCACTTCATGATGACGGATGTGAGTGCTACGGGGCGGTAGTCGTTTAGCTCAGTTACCTTAGCTTTCTTGGGAACAGGAACAATGGTGGCCCTCTTGAAGCATGTGGGAACAGCAGACTGGTATAGGGATTGATTGAATATGTCCGTAAACACACCGGCCAGCTGGTCTGCGCATGCTCTGAGGGCGCGGCTGGGGATGCCGTCTGGGCCTGCAGCCTTGCGAGGGTTAACACGTTTAAATGTCTTACTCACTTCGGCTGCAGTGAAGGAGAGACCGCATGTTTCCGTTGCAGGCCGTGTCAGTGGCACTGTATTGTCCTCAAAGCGGGCAAAAAAGTTATTTAGTCTGCCTGGGAGCAAGACATCCTGGGCCGTGACTGGGCTGGGTTTCTTCCTGTAGTCCGTGATTGACTGTAGACCCTGCCACATACCTCTTGTGTCTGAGCCGTTGAATTGAGATTCTACTTTGTCTCTGTACTGGCGCTTAGCTTGTTTGATAGCCTTGCGGAGGGAATAGCTGCACTGTTTGTATTCAGTCATGTTACCAGACACCTTGCCCTGATTAAAAGCAGTGGTTCGTGCCTTCAGTTTCACACGAATGCTGCCATCAATCCACGGTTTCTGGTTAGGGAATGTTTTAATCGTTGCTATGGGAACGACATCTTCAACGCACGTTCTAATGAACTCGCACACCGTATCAGCGTATTCGTCAATGTTGTTGTCTGACGCAATACGAAACATCTCCCAGTCCACGTGATGGAAGCAGTCTTGGAGTGTGGAGTCAGCTTGGTCGGACCAGCGTTGGACAGACCTCAGCGTGGGAGCTTCTTGTTTTAGTTTCTGTCTGTAGGCAGGGATCAACAAAATGGAGTCGTGGTCAGCTTTTCCGAAAGGGGGGCGGGGCAGGGCCTTATATGCGTCGCAGAAGTTAGAGTAACAATGATCCAGGGTCTTTCCACCCCTGGTTGCGCAATCGATATGCTGATAAAATTTAGGGAGTCTTGTTTTCAGATTAGCCTTGTTAAAATCCCCAGCTACAATGAATGCAGCCTCCGGATAAATCGTTTCCAGTTTGCAGAGAGTTAAATAAAGTTCGTTCAGAGCCATCGATGTGTCTGCTTGGGGGGGATATATACGGCTGTGATTATAATCGAAGAGAATTCTCTTGGTAGATAATGCGGTCTACATTTGATTGTGAGGAATTCTAAATCAGGTGAACAGAAGGATTTGAGTTCCTGTATGTTTCTTTCATCACACCATGTCACGTTGGCCATAAGACATACGCCCCCGCCCCTCTTCTTACCAGAAAGATGTTTGTTTCTGTCGGCGCGATGCGTGGAGAAACCCGCTGGCTGCACCGCTTCGGATTGCGTCTCTCCAGTTAGCCATGTTTCCGTGAAGCAAAGAACGTTACAGTCTCTGATGTCCCTCTGGAATGCTACCCTTGCTCGGATTT
This sequence comes from Oncorhynchus tshawytscha, assembly GCF_018296145.1. Lineage (NCBI taxonomy): Eukaryota > Metazoa > Chordata > Actinopteri > Salmoniformes > Salmonidae > Oncorhynchus > Oncorhynchus tshawytscha. The sequence goes on along the minus strand of NC_056440.1, from coordinate 902,409 downwards.
CATCAAACTTGTTGTCAAGAGACTGGACATTGGCAAGAAGAATGCTAGGGAGTGGTGCACGATGTGCCCGTCTCCGGAGTCTGACCAGAAGACCGCTTCATTTCCCTCTTTTTCTGAGTCGTTTTTTTTTTTGGTCGCTGCATGTGATCCACTCGGTTACACTGGTTGTGAGGCAGAACACCGGATCCGCATCGCGAAAAACATATTCTTGGTCGTACTGATGGTGAGTTGACGCTGATCTTATATTCAGTAGTTCTTCTCGGCTGTATGTAAAGAAACCTAAGATGACCTGGGGTACTAGTGTAAGAAATAACACGTAAAAAAACAAAAAACTGCATAGTTTCCTATGAACGCGAAGCGAGGCGGCCATCTCTGTCGGCGCCGGAAGTCAATAGTGCACTACGTTTGACCAGAGCCCTATAGGGAATAGGGGCAGGCATGGTAATACTCTGCAGGGCTGCAGGGCTACAAGGCTACAGGTTTACAGGGCTACAAGGCTACAGGGCTACAGGGCTGCAGGGCTACAGGCCTACAGGGCTACAGGGCTGGAGGGCTACAGGGCTGGAGGGGCTACAGGGTGACAGGGCTGGAGGGCTACAAGCGCTACAGGGCTGGAGGGCTGGAGGGCTACAGGGATACAGGGCTGCAGGGCTGGAGGGCTACAGGGTTGGAGGGCTACAGGGCTACAGGGCTGGAGGGCTACTGTGCTACAGGGCTGGAGGGCTACTGTGCTACAGGGCTACAGGTCTACAGGGCTACTGTGCTGGAGGGCTACAAGGTTGGAGGGCTACAGGGCTACAGGGCTACAAGGCTACAGGGCTACAAGGCTACAGGGCTACAAGCGCTACAGGGCTACAAGCGCTACAGGGCTACAAGCACTACAGGGCTACAGGGCTACAAGCGCTACAGGGCTACAAGCGCTACAGGGCTACAGGGCTACAGGGCTACAAGCGCTACAGGGCTACAGGCGCTACAGGGCTACAGGGTTACAAGCGCTACAGGGCTACAGGGCTACTGTGCTGGAGGGCTACAAGGCTGGAGGGCTACAGGGCTACAGGGCTACAAGGCTACAGGGCTACAAGGCTACAGGGCTACAAGCGCTACAGGGCTACAGGGCTACAAGCGCTACAAGCACTACAGGGCTACAGGGCTACAAGCGCTACAGGGCTACAAGCGCTACAGGGCTACAGGGCTACAGGGCTACAAGCGCTACAGGGCTACAGGCGCTACAGGGCTACAGGGTTACAAGCGCTACAGGGCTACAGGGCTACATGGCTAGAGGGCTGGAGGGTTGGAGGGCTACAGGTCTACAAGGCTACAGGGCTGGAGGGCACATTACATGCTGTAATGTGTTGTACTACATGCAACTCAACAGGACCATGACAACTAACTAGCCTGTTTTAACCTCCATCAACAGGACCATGACAACTAACTAGCCTGTTTTAACCTCCATCAACAGGACCCTGACAACTAACTAGTCTGTTTTAACCTACATCAAGAGGACCATGACAGCTAACTAGCCTTTATTAACTACTAGCCTGGGGCGGCACGGGGAGATTACACACATTCACACAACCTCTCCTCTCGTCTCATCCCCTCTATTCTTTCCTCCCTTCTCCTCCTCTCTCCTCTTCTCTTCCTCTCTCCTCCTCTCTACCCTTCTCCTCTCTCCTCCTCTCTTGTCTTCTCCTCCTCTCTTGTCTTCTCCTCCTCGCTTCTCTTCTCCTCCTCTCTCCTCCTCCCTACTCTTCTCCTCCTCTCTTCTCCTCCTCTCTCCTTCTCTCTCCTTCTCTCTACTCTTCTCCTCCTCGTCCTCTCCTCCTCTCTTCTCGTCCTCTCTCCTCCTCTCTTCTCGTCCTCTCTCCTCCTCTCTTCTCGTCCTCTCTCCTCCCCTCTTCTCGTCCTCTCTCCTCCCTTCTCTTCCTCTCTTCTCCTCCTCTCTCCTTATCCTCTCCTCCTCTCTTCTCGTCCTCTCTCCTCCCTTCTCTTCCTCTCTCCTTATCCTCTCCTCCTCTCTTCTCTTCCTCTCTTCTCTTCTCTTCTCTTCTCTTCTCTTCTCTTCTCTTCTCTTCTCTCTCTTCTCTTCTCTTCTCTTCTCTTCTCTTCTCTTCTCTTCTCTTCTCTTCTCTTCTCTTCTCTTCTCTTCTCTTCTCTTCTCTTCTCTTCTCTTCTCTTCTCTTCTCTTCTCTTCTCTTCTCTTCTCTTCTCTTCTCTTCTCTTCTCTTCTCTTCTCTTCTCTTCTCTCCTCCCTTCTCTTCTCTTCTCTTCTCTCCTCCCTTCTCTTCTCTTCTCTCCTCCCTTCTCTTCTCTTCTCATCTCCTCTCTCCTCTCTCCTTTCCTCGCCTCCTCCTCTCGTCTTGACCAGTTTGTCTGCTGTTTAAATGTTTGTAAATCATCCTGACTCCTCTTCTGAAGGTTTGACAGATGGTGCTTGTGGTTCAGAAGGGTTAGGTTTAGTGCTGTGCTCTCCGAAACAGTTGAGCGACTTAGATAAACACAGTTTAGAGGTCCTGCCTGATGGATTCCACTGTCCGTCTGTCCGTCTGTCCGTCCGACTGATGTGATGCCTCTACGCCTGCATTGCTTGCTGTTTGGGGTTTTAGGCTGGGTTTCTGTACAGCACTTTGTGACATCAGCTGATGTAAGAAGGACTTTATAAATAAATGTGATTGATTGCTTGATTTCACTGTGTGGTGTGTCTAGCTATAATGACTCTCTATTGTTTAAAGGTAATGATGCCATTGATCTGCCCTTCAGTTCAATATTGTATATATTCCATAATGTCTATCTATAATGTTTCTGTGGATCAGAGAGGAGACAGACAGGTCATTACCAGGGTTGAGGATTAAATGGGTTAGATGGAACTTTAGCATAGGGACAGGTCAATAAGGGACGGTCTGGGTGGTGATTTAACAGACGGACAGATGCAGGGTCACGCCTCTCCACTGGGGACAGATTGGTTAACAATAACGGAGCAGGACAGGGGCTAATGTGTTTAATTAGCCTTTGACCCCCAGGGGCTGACCCCTTCTGGTGTGTCAAACACAGAGCTCCTCTGTCAGACCACTGACCAATCAAAGATCTCCCCTAACAGTGTCATAATAGGGATTAGTTCAAAGTGTCCATGGTCCTAGATAGACCGTCGCTGTACCGCTTGCTTGTGGGGAAATAATCTGTGCTTACCTAGGTTACCCCATTGGCTCACAGCAAATAATTGCAATTTTCTTGTCTGCTTGTTTTAGTCGATTACAAAACTACATTAATTTTTTTTACGGACATGTGCAATATCTCCCTATCCCAGTCTGCTGTCCCCAATTGCTTCAAAATGTATACCATTGTTACTGTACCCAAGAAAGCAAAGGTAACTGAACTAAATTACTATTGCCCCTGTAGTCTCAATTACCTCGACTAACTGGTGCCCCCACACACTGACTCTGTACCGGTACCCACCCTGTATATAGTCTTGCTATTGTTATCTTACTGCTGCTCTTTAATTACTTGTTACTTTTATTTCTTATTCATATTTTTATTTATTTATTCATGTTTTATACTGCATTGTTGGTTAGGGGCTGTAAGTCAGCATTTCACTGTAAGGTCTACACGTGTTGTATTCAGCATTTCACTGTGAGGTCTACACCTGTTGTATTCGGCGCATGTGACTAATACAATTAGATTTGATTTGAGTAGCACTCACTTCTGTCATCATGAAGGGCTTTGAGAGGCTAGTTACGGATCATATCACCTCCACCTTACCTAGACCCACTTCAATTTGCATACCGCCCCAATAGATACACAGAAGACGCAATCGCCGTCGCACTGCACACTGACCTATCCCATCTGGACAAGAGGAGACCTACGGCAACTGGACGCCCACAACCGCAGGGCTCTCCAAAGGGTGGTGCAGTCTGCCCAATACCGGGGGCAATAAGCCTGTCCTCCAGGACACCTACCTGATGTCACAGGAAGGCCAAAAAGATCATCAAGGACAACAACCACCCGAGCCACTGCCTGTTCACCCCGCTATCATCCAGAAGGCGAGGCCAGTACAGGTGCTTCAAAGCAGGGACCGAGAGACTGAAAAACAGCTTTTATCTCAATGCCATCAGACTGCTAAACAGCCATCTCCAGCACATCAGAGGCGGCTGCCTATAGACATAGATAAGAAATCACTGGCCACTTAAAGGAAATGCAACACTAGCCACTTTAATTATGTCTTCGTATCTTGCATTACTCATCTCATATATGTATATAAACTGTTCTCTATACTATTCTATGGTATCTTAGTCACTTTAATTTTGTGTAAATACTGCATCCCCCATCTCATATGAATATACTGTATTCTATACTATGCCACCCATCTCATATGTATATACTGTACTCTATACTGCATCCCCCATCTCATATGTATATACTGTACTCTATACTATGCCACCCATCTCATATGTATATACTGTACTCTATACTATGCCACCCATCTCATATGTAGATACTGTATTCTATACTATGCCACCCATCTCATATGTAGATACTGTATTCTATACTATGCCACCCATCTCATATGTAGATACTGTACTCTATACTATGCCACTGTATCTTAGTCCAATACCCCGCTGACAAACTCAGCAAAAAAAGAAAAGTCCCTTTTTCAGGACCTTGTCTTTCAAAGGTAATTCGTAAAAATCCAAATAACTTCACAGATCTTCATTGTAAAGGGTTTATACACTGTTTCCCATGCTTGTTCAATGAACCATAAACAATTAATGAACATGCACCTGTGGAGCGAAACAGCTTACAGACAGTAGGCAATTAAGGTCACAGTTATGAAAACTTAGGACACTAAAGAGGCCTTTCTACTGACTCTGAAAAACAACAAAAGAAAAATGCCCAGGGTCCCTGCTCATATGCGTGAACGTGTGAGATGCCAAAGACAGCGCTACAGGGAGACAGGATGGACAGCTGATCGTCCTCGCAGTGGCAGACCACGTGTAACAACACCTGCACAGGATCGGTACATCCGAACATAACCCCAGCGGGACAGATACAGGATGGCAACAACAACTGCCCGAGTTACACCAGGAATGCACAATTCCTCCATCAGAGCTCAGACAGCCTGAGAGAGGCTGAGAGAGGCTGTACTGAGGGATTGTAGGCCTGTTGTAAGGCTGGTCCTCACCAGACATTACCGGCAACAATGTTGCCTATGGGTACAAACCCACCGTCACTGGACCAGACAGGACAGACAAAAAGTGCTCTTCACTGATGAGTCGCGGTTTTGTCTCACCTGGGGTGATAGTCGGATTTGCGTTTATCGCCGAAGGAATGAGCGTTACACCGAGGCCTGTACTATGGAGCGGGATCGATTTGGAGGTGGAGGGTCCGTCATGGTCTGGGGCGGTGTATCACAGTATCATCGGACTGAGCTTGTTGTCATTGCAGGCAATCTCAATGCTGTGCATTACAGGGAAGACATCCTCCTCCCTCATGTGGTTCCCTTCCTGCAGGCTCATCCTGACATGACCCTCCAGCATGACAATGCCACCAGCCATACTGCTCGTTCTGTGTGTGATTTCCAGCAGGACAGGAATGTCAGTGTTCTGCCATGGCCAGCGAAGAGCCTAGATCTCAATCCCATTGAGCACGTCAGAGACCTGTTGGATCGGAGGTTGAGGGCTAGGGCCATTCCCCCCAGAAATGTCCGGGAACTTGCAGATGCCTTGGTGGAAGAGTGGGGTAACATCTCACAGCAAGAACTTACAAATCTGGTGCAGTCCATGAGGAGGAGATGCACTGCAGTACTTAATGCAGCTGGTGGCCACACCAGATACTGACTGTTACTTTTGATTTTGACCCCCCCCTTTGTTCAGGGACACATTATTACATTTCTGTTAGACACATGTCTGTGGAACTTGTTCAGTTTATGTCTCATGTGTTGAATATTGTTATGATCATACAATTACTTGCACATGTTAATTACGTTTGCTGAAATAAACCCAGTTGACAGAGAGAGGACGTTTCTTTTTTTTCTGAGTTTATATGTATATATTCTTAATCCATTCCTTACTTAGATGTGCGTGTATTTTGGGTATATGTTGTGAAACTGTTAAATATTACTTATTAGATATTACTGGACTGCTGCTAACCATGTGTATGTGACCAATAACATCTGCTAACCACGTATGTGACCAATAACATCTGCTAAACATGTGTATGTGACCAATAACATCTGCTAACCACGTATGTGACCAATAACATCTGCTAACCACGTATGTGACCAATAACATCTGCTAACCATGTGTATGTGACCAATAACATCTGCTAAACATGTGTATGTGACCAATAACATCTGCTAAACATGTGTATGTGACCAATAACATCTGCTAACCACGTATGTGACCAATAACATCTGCTAACCACGTATGTGACCAATTACATCTGCTAATCATGTGTATGTGACCAATAACATCTGCTAACCACGTATGTGACCAATAACATCTGCTAACCATGTGTATGTAACCAATAACATCTGCTAACCATGTGTATGTGACCAATAACATCTGCTAACCATGTGTATGTGACCAATAACATCTGCTAACCACGTGTATGTGACCAATAACATCTGCTAAACATGTGTGTGTGACCAATAACATCTGCTAACCACGTATGTGACCAATAACATCTGCTAACCATGTGACCAATAACATCTGCTAACCATGTGTATGTGACCAATAACATCTGCTAACCATGTGACCAATAACATCTGCTAACCATGTGACCAATAACATCTGCTAACCACGCGTATGTGACCAATAACATCTGCTAACCATGTGTATGTGACCAATAACATCTGCTAACCATGTGTATGTGACCAATAACATCTGCTAACCATGTGTATGTGACCAATAACATCTGCTAACCATGTGTATGTGACCAATAACATCTGCTAACCACGCGTATGTGACCAATAACATCTGCTAACCATGTGTATGTGACCAATAACATCTGCTAACCATGTGTATGTGACCAATAACATTTAATTTGATTTGATATGTAAGAATGCTTTTAATTGACTACAGCTCAGCCTTCAACACCATAGTGCCTCCAAGCTCATCACTAAGCTCAGGGCCTTGGGTCTAAAACCCCACCCTGTGCAACTGGGTCCTGGACTTCCTGACGGGCCGCCCCCAGGTGGTGAAGGTAGGGAACAACACCTCCACCTCGCTGACCATCAACACTGGTGCCCCAAAGTTTGCGTGCTCAGCCCCCTCCTGTACTCCCTGTTCACCTATGACCGCGTGGCCATGCACGCCTCCATCTCAATCATCAAGTTTTGCAGACGACACAACAGTAGTAGGCCTGATTACCAACAACATCGAGATGGGGGAGGTGAGGGTACTCGGACAGCCCTGGTGGAGTGGTGCCAGGAAACCTCTCCCTCAATGTCAACCAAATAAAGGAGCTGATCGTGGACTTCAGGAAACAGCAGAGAGAACACGTACTGATCAACATCGACAGGACAGCAGTGGAGAAGGTGAAAAGGTTTAAGATCCTCGCGTACACATCACTGACAATCTGAAATGGTCCACCCACACAGACAGTGTGGTGAAGAAGGGCCAGCAGCACCTCCTTCAACCTCAGGATGCTCTCCAGAGGGTGGTGCGGTCTGCCCAACGCATCACCGGGGCATCCTGCCCTCCAGGACCAACATCTGCTAAAAAATGTGTGTGTGACCAATAAAATTACTTTTCAACATTGCCTACTCCCTAGTGTTGTCACTACTTAGAAACATGTAATATTGTAGGGCATCCCTCATGCGCACTTCATGGCGGTGCCACCTGAGTGAGAGAGTAAGTTAGTTAGCTAGCTAATGAATGGAACATTAATCTTAGGGATAGGCATCCCTCTGGCGGTGAAACTGGAGGGCGCACAATTCAAATAAATAATCATAAAAATGATGGATATTAAACATTTAGGTACATACAAGTGTCTTATATCGGTTGAAAGCTTACATTCTTGTTGATTTAACTGCACTGTCTGATTTACAGTAGCCATTACAGTGAATACATGCCATGCGATTGTTTGAGGACGGTGTCCCACATCAAAATATTTTTTCCACCGGGAACAGGTTTCATAAATTCACAAAGAGCGATTAAATATTCACTTACTTTTTGAAAATCTTACTCTGATTTGTCATCCAAAGGGTCCCAGCTATAACATGTAGTGTCGTTTTGTTGGATAAAATCCTTCTTTATATCCCAAAAAGTCTTTATTTGGTGCCATCGTTTTGAGTAATCCACTCGTTCAACATGCAGAGAAAGGAATCAAAAATTCTACCTCTACACTTTGTTAAAACAAGTCAAAATACATTTCTATCCACTCCTCAGATACTCTAAAATGTAATCACACTATAATATTTCATACGGAGAGAAGTATGTTCAATAGGAAACCGATATTAGCAGGTACGTCTTGTCTTCATCATGCGCCCAAACACGAATTTCCAAGAGTGTGTCCCTGTACTAAAACTCATACTTCTTACTCGTTTTGGAAGTTACAAGCCTGAAACCTCGAACATAGACTGCTGACACACTGTGGAAGGAATCGCATCCTGGGAGCTAAAAATGATTATTTCCATATTCAAAAATGTCAAAAGATCAATTTTATTCTTGTTTTTTTCTCCTACCATATTTATGGTGTTATAGTCTCCTACATTATTTTAACATTTCTACAACCTTCAAAGTGTTTTCTTTCCAATGGTACCAATTATATGCATATCCTGGCTTCAGAGCCTGAGCAACAGGCAGTTTACTTTGAGCACGTCATTCAGGCGGAAATTGAGAAAAAAGACTAGTTTTCAGCTTGCCATGACCAACAAAAAAGTAACAGACTATACAACTACAAGTAGTGAGTGGAGTTATTATTTGGTATTTTATTAGGATCCCCATTATCTGTTGCAAAAGCAGCAGCTTCTCTTTTTCTCTTCTCTTCCTGGTGTCCACAGAACAGAACAAGAACAGCTCAACTACATAACTACATATATTTTAGAAAGACACACGTAGCCTACATATCAATGCGTACACACAAACTATCCAGGTCCAATAGGGGAGAGGCGTTGTGCCGCGAGGCTTTATCTTTTTTTTGGTTCATTTGAGCAATATGAGATGGAAGGAAGTTCCATGCATAAAGGGCTCTATATAATAACATATGCTGTCTTGAATTTTTTCTGGATATGGGGACTGTGAAAAGACCCCTGGTGGCATGCATAGTATTTATATCAGCCCTCTGATTGCAATTAAGAGCAAAACATGCTGCTCAGTTCTGGGCCAGCTGCAGCTTAACTAGGTCTTTCCTAGTCGCACTGGAAACCACGACTGGACAACAATCAAGATTAGACAAAACTAAAGCCTGCGGAACTTGCTTTTTGGAGTGTGGTGTCAAAATCAGAGGATCGCTTTATTACGGCTAGACCTCTCCCCATTTCTTTATTAGGGCTAGACCTCTCCCCATCTCATTATGAGGGCTAGACCTCTCCCCATCTCATTATGAGGGCTAGACCTCTCCCCATCTCATTATGAGGGCTAGACCTCTCCCCATCTCATTATGAGGGCTAGACCTCTCCCCATCTCATTATGAGGGCTAGACCTCTCCCCATCTCATTATGAGGGCTAGACCTCTCCCCATCTCATTATGAGGGCTAGACCTCTCCCCATCTCATTATGAGGGCTAGACCTCTCCCCATCTCATTATGAGGGCTAGACCTCTCCCCATCTCATTATGAGGGCTAGACCTCTCTCCATCTCATTATGAGGGCTAGACCTCTCCCCATCTCATTATTACGGCTCGACCTCTCCCCATCTCATTATTACGGCTCGACCTCTCCCCATCTCATTATTACGGCTCGACCTCTCCCCATCTCTTTATTAGGGCTCGACCTCTCCCCATCTCTTTATGAGGGCTCGACCTCTCCCCATCTCTTTATGAGGGCTAGACCTCTCCCCATCTCATTATGAGGGCTAGACCTCTCCCCATCTCATTATGAGGGCTAGACCTCTCCCATCTCATTATGAGGGCTAGACCTCTCCCCATCTCTTTATGAAGGCTAGACCTCTCCCCATCTCTTTATGAGGGCTAGACCTCTCCCCATCTCATTATGAGGGCTAGACCTCTCCCCATCTCATTATGAGGGCTAGACCTCTCCCCATCTCATTATGAGGGCTAGACCTCTCCCCATCTCATTATGAGGGCTAGACCTCTCCCCATCTCATTATGAGGGCTAGACCTCTCCCCATCTCATTATGAGGGCTAGACCTCTCCCATCTCATTATGAGGGCTAGACCTCTCCCCATCTCATTATGAGGGCTAGACCTCACCCCATCTCATTATGAGGGCTAGACCTCTCCCCATCTCATTATGAGGGCTAGACCTCTCCCCATCTCATTATTACGGCTCGACCTCTCCCCATCTCTTTATTAGGGCTCGACCTCTCCCCATCTCTTTATGAGGGCTCGACCTCTCCCCATCTCTTTATGATGGCTAGACCTCTCCCCATCTCATTATGAGGGCTAGACCTCTCCCCATCTCATTATGAGGGCTAGACCTCTCCCATCTCATTATGAGGGCTAGACCTTTCCCCATCTCATTATGAGGGCTAGACCTCTCCCCATCTCATTATGAGGGCTAGACCTCTCCCCATCTCATTATGAGGGCTAGACCTCTCCCATCTCATTATGAGGGCTAGACCTCTCCCATCTCATTATGAGGGCTAGACCTCTCCCATCTCATTATGAGGGCTAGACCTCTCCCCATCTCATTATGAGGGCTAGACCTCTCCCCATCTCATTATGAGGGCTAGACCTCTCCCCATCTCATTATGAGGGCTAGACCTCTCCCCATCTCATTATGAGGGCTAGACCTCTCCCCATCTCATTATGAGGGCTAGACCTCTCCCCATATCATTATGAGGGCTAGACCTCTCCCCATCTCATTATGAGGGCTAGACCTCTCCCCATCTCATTATGAGGGCTAGACCTCTCCCATCTCATTATGAGGGCTAGACCTCTCCCCATCTCATTATGAGGGCTAGACCTCTCCCCATCTCTTTATTACGGCTAGACCTCTCCCCATCTCATTATGAGGGCTAGACCTCTCCCCATCTCTTTATTACGGCTAGACCTCTCCCCATCTCATTATGAGGGCTAGACCTCTCCCCATCTCATTATGAAGGCTAGACCTCTCCCCATCTCATTATGAGGGCTAGACCTCTCCCCATCTCATTATGAGGGCTAGACCTCTCCCCATCTCATTATGAGGGCTAGACCTCTCCCCATCTCATTATTAGGGCTAGACCTCTCCCCATCTCATTATGAGGGCTAGACCTCTCCCCATCTCATTATGAGGGCTAGACCTCTCCCCATCTCATTATGAGGGCTAGACCTCTCCCCATCTCTTTATGAGGGCTAGACCTCTCCCCATCTCATTATCTCATTATGAGGGCTAGACCTCTCCCCATCTCTTTATTACGGCTAGACCTCTCCCCATCTCTTTATTACGGCTAGACCTCTCCCCATCTCTTTATTACGGCTAGACCTCTCCCCATCTCATTATGAGGGCTAGACCTCTCCCCATCTCATTATGAGGGCTAGACCTCTCCCCATCTCATTATGAGGGCTAGACCTCTCCCCATCTCATTATGAGGGCTAGACCTCTCTCCATCTCATTATGAGGGCTAGACCTCTCCCCATCTCATTATGAGGGCTAGACCTCTCCCCATCTCATTATGAGGGCTAGACCTCTCCCCATCTCATTATGAGGGCTAGACCTCTCCCCATCTCATTATGAGGGCTAGACCTCTCCCCATCTCATTATGAGGGCTAGACCTCTCCCCATGTCATTATGAGGGCTAGACCTCTCCCCATCTCTTTATTACGGCTAGACCTCTCCCCATCTCATTATGAGGGCTAGACCTCTCCCCATCTCTTTATTACGGCTAGACCTCTCCCCATCTCATTATGAGGGCTAGACCTCTCCCCATCTCTTTATTACGGCTAGACCTCTCCCCATCTCTTTATTACGGCTAGACCTCTCCCCATCTCTTTATTACGGCTAGACCTCTCCCCATCTCATTATGAGGGCTAGACCTCTCCCCCATCTCATTATGAGGGCTAGACCTCTCCCCATCTCATTATGAGGGCTAGACCTCTCCCCATCTCATTATGAGGGCTAGACCTCTCCCCATCTCATTATGAGGGCTAGACCTCTCCCATCTCATTATGAGGGCTAGACCTCTCCCCATCTCATTATGAGGGCTAGACCTCTCCCCATCTCATTATGAGGGCTAGACCTCTCCCCATCTCATTATGAGGGCTAGACCTCTCCCCATCTCATTATGAGGGCTAGACCTCTCCCCATCTCATTATGAGGGCTAGACCTCTCCCCATCTCATTATGAGGGCTAGACCTCTCCCCATCTCATTATGAGGGCTAGACCTCTCCCCATCTCATTATGAGGGCTAGACCTCTCCCCATCTCATTATGAGGGCTAGACCTCTCCCCATCTCATTATGAGGGCTAGACCTCTCCCCATCTCTTTATTAGGGCTAGACCTCTCCCCATCTCATTATGAGGGCTAGACCTCTCCCCATCTCATTATGAGGGCTAGACCTCTCCCCATCTCATTATGAGGGCTAGACCTCTCCCCATCTCATTATGAGGGCTAGACCTCTCCCCATCTCATTATGAGGGCTAGACCTCTCCCCATCTCTTTATTACGGCTAGACCTCTCCCCATCTCATTATGAGGGCTAGACCTCTCCCCATCTCATTATGAGGGCTAGACCTCTCCCCATCTTATTATGAGGGCTAGACCTCTCCCCATGTCATCTCATTATGAGGGCTAGACCTCTCCCCATCTCTTTATTACGGCTAGACCTCTCCCCATCTCATTATGAGGGCTAGACCTCTCCCCATCTCTTTATTACGGCTAGACCTCTCCCCATCTCTTTATTACGGCTAGACCTCTCCCCATCTCTTTATTACGGCTAGACTCTCCCCATCTCATTATCTCATCTCATTATGAGGGCTAGACCTCTCCCCATCTCATTATGAGGGCTAGACCTCTCCCCATCTCATTATGAGGGCTAGACCTCTCCCCATCTCATTATGAGGGCTAGACCTCTCCCCATCTCATTATGAGGGCTAGACCTCTCCCCATCTCATTATGAGGGCTAGACCTCTCCCATCTCATTATGAGGGCTAGACCTCTCCCCATCTCATTATGAGGGCTAGACCTCTCCCCATCTCATTATGAGGGCTAGACCTCTCCCCATCTCATTATGAGGGCTAGACCTCTCCCCATCTCATTATGAGGGCTAGACCTCTCCCCATCTCATTATGAGGGCTAGACCTCTCCCCCCCATCTCATTATGAGGGCTAGACCTCTCCCCATCTCATTATGAGGGCTAGACCTCTCCCCATCTCTTTATGAGGCTAGACCTCTCCCCATCTCATTATGAGGGCTAGACCTCTCCCCATCTCATTATGAGGGCTAGACCTCTCCCCATCTCATTATGAGGGCTAGACCTCTCCCCATCTCATTATGAGGGCTAGACCTCTCCCCATCTCATTATGAGGGCTAGACCTCTCCCCATCTCATTATGAGGGCTAGACCTCTCCCCATCTCATTATGAGGGCTAGACCTCTCCCCATCTCATTATGAGGGCTAGACCTCTCCCCATCTCTTTATTAGGGCTAGACCTCTCCCCATCTCATTATGAGGGCTAGACCTCTCCCCATCTCATTATGAGGGCTAGACCTCTCCCCATCTCATTATGAGGGCTAGACCTCTCCCCATCTCTTTATTACGGCTAGACCTCTCCCCATCTCTTTATTACGGCTAGACCTCTCCCCATCTCTTTATTACGGCTAGACCTCTCCCCATCTCATTATGAGGGCTAGACCTCTCCCCATCTCATTATGAGGGCTAGACCTCTCCCCATCTCATTATGAGGGCTAGACCTCTCCCCATCTCATTATGAGGGCTAGACCTCTCCCCATCTCATTATGAGGGCTAGACCTCTCCCATCTCATTATGAGGGCTAGACCTCTCCCCATCTCATTATGAGGGCTAGACCTCTCCCATCTCATCTCTCCCCATCTCATTATGAGGGCTAGACCTCTCCCCATCTCATTATGAGGGCTAGACCTCTCCCCATCTCATTATGAGGGCTAGACCTCATCTCATTATGAGGGCTAGACCTCTCCCCATCTCATTATGAGGGCTAGACCTCTCCCCATCTCATTATGAGGGCTAGACCTCTCCCCATCTCATTATGAGGGCTAGACCTCTCCCCATCTCATTATGAGGGCTAGACCTCTCCCCATCTCATTATGAGGGCTAGACCTCTCCCCATCTCTTTATCTCATTATTAGGGCTAGACCTCTCCCCATCTCATTATGAGGGCTAGACCTCTCCCCATCTCATTATGAGGGCTAGACCTCTCCCCATCTCATTATGAGGGCTAGACCTCTCCCCATCTCATTATGAGGGCTAGACCTCTCCCCATCTCATTATGAGGGCTAGACCTCTCCCATCTCATTATGAGGGCTAGACCTCTCCCCATCTCATTATGAGGGCTAGACCTCTCCCCATCTCATTATGAGGGCTAGACCTCTCCCCATCTCTTTATTACGGCTAGACCTCTCCCCATCTCATTATGAGGGCTAGACCTCTCCCCATCTCTTTATTACGGCTAGACCTCTCCCCATCTCATTATGAGGGCTAGACCTCTCCCCATCTCTTTATTAGGCTAGACCTCTCCCCATCTCTTTATTACGGCTAGACCTCTCCCCATCTCTTTATTACGGCTAGACCTCTCCCCATCTCATTATGAGGGCTAGACCTCTCCCCATCTCATTATGAGGGCTAGACCTCTCCCCATCTCATTATGAGGGCTAGACCTCTCCCCATCTCATTATGAGGGCTAGACCTCTCCCATCTCATTATGAGGGCTAGACCTCTCCCCATCTCATTATGAGGGCTAGACCTCTCTCCATCTCATTATGAGGGCTAGACCTCTCCCCATCTCATTATGAGGGCTAGACCTCTCCCCATCTCATTATGAGGGCTAGACCTCTCCCATCTCATTATGAGGGCTAGACCTCTCCCCATCTCATTATGAGGGCTAGACCTCTCCCCATCTCATTATGAGGGGCTAGACCTCTCCCCATCTCATTATGAGGGCTAGACCTCTCCCCATCTCATTATGAGGGCTAGACCTCTCCCCATCTCATTATGAGGGCTAGACCTCTCCCCATCTCATTATGAGGGCTAGACCTCTCCCCATCTCTTTATGAGGGCTAGACCTCTCCCCATCTCATTATGAGGGCTAGACCTCTCCCCATCTCATTATGAGGGCTAGACCTCTCCCCATCTCATTATGAGGGCTAGACCTCTCCCCATCTCATTATGAGGGCTAGACCTATCTCATTATGAGGGCTAGACCTCTCCCCATCTCATTATGAGGGCTAGACCTCTCCCCATCTCTTTATTACGGCTAGACCTCTCCCCATCTCTTTATTACGGCTAGACCTCTCCCCATCTCATTATGAGGGCTAGACCTCTCCCCATCTCATTATGAGGGCTAGACCTCTCCCCATCTCATTATGAGGGCTAGACCTCTCCCCATCTCTTTATTACGGCTAGACCTCTCCCATCTCATTATGAGGGCTAGACCTCTCCCCATCTCATTATGAGGGCTAGACCTCTCCCCATCTCATTATGAGGGCTAGACCTCTCCCCATCTCATTATGAGGGCTAGACCTCTCCCCATCTCATTATGAGGGCTAGACCTCTCCCCATCTCATTATGAGGGCTAGACCTCTCCCCATCTCATTATGAGGGCTAGACCTCTCCCCATCTCTTTATTACGGCTAGACCTCTCCCCATCTCTTTATTACGGGGCTAGACCTCTCCCCATCTCATTATGAGGGCTAGACCTCTCCCCATCTCATTATGAGGGCTAGACCTCTCCCCATCTCATTATGAGGGCTAGACCTCTCCCCATCTCATTATGAGGGCTAGACCTCTCCCCATCTCATTATGAGGGCTAGACCTCTCCCCATCTCATTATGAGGGCTAGACCTCTCCCCATCTCATTATGAGGGCTAGACCTCTCCCCATCTCATTATGAGGGCTAGACCTCTCCCCATCTCATTATGAGGGCTAGACCTCTCCCCATCTCTTTGAGGGCTAGACCTCTCCCCATCTCATTATGAGGGCTAGACCTCTCTCCATCTCATTATGAGGGCTAGACCTCTCCCCATCTCATTATGAGGGCTAGACCTCTCCCCATCTCATTATGAGGGCTAGACCTCTCCCCATCTCATTATGAGGGCTAGACCTCTCCCCATCTCATTATGAGGGCTAGACCTCTCCCATCTCATTATGAGGGCTAGACCTCTCCCCATCTCTTTATTATATACCACTATACACACATGTTAACATACACCACTATCACACACACCCATGGTAACATACACCACTATACACACGGTAACATACACCACTACACACACACACACACGGTAACATACACCACTATCACACACACCCATGGTAACATACACCACTACACACACACACACACGGTAACATACACCACTACACACACACACACGGTAACATACACCACTACACACACACACACACACACACACACACGGTAACATACACCACTATACACACACACACACACACACACACGGTAACATACACCACTACACACACACACACACGGTAACATACACCACTATAAACACACGGTAACATACACCACTATACACACACAGTAACATACACCACTATACACACACACACACACACACACGGTAACATACACCACTATACACACACACACACACACACACGGTAACATACACCACTATAGACACGGTAACATACACCACTATGCACACACAGTAACATACACCACTATAGACACGGTAAGATACACCACTATACACACACAGTAACATACACCACTATACACACACACACACCATGGTAACATACACCACTATACACACACACACACACACCATGGTAACATCACCATTATACACACACACACACACACACACACGGTAACATACACCACTATACACACACACACACACACACACACGGTAACATACACCACTACACACACACACACACGGTAACATACACCACTATAAACACACGGTAACATACACCACTATACACACACAGTAACATACACCACTATACACACACACACACACACACACGGTAACATACACCACTATACACACACACACACACGGTAACATACACCACTATAGACACGGTAACATACACCACTATGCACACACAGTAACATACACCACTATAGACACGGTAACATACACCACTATACACACACAGTAACATACACCACTATACACACACACACACCATGGTAACATACACCACTATACACACACACACACACACCACGGTAACATCACCATTATACACACACACACACACACACAACTATACACACACACACACACACACACTATATATACACACACACACCACTATACACACACACACACGTAACATACACCACTATACACACACACACACACACACACACACACACACACACACACACACACACACACACACACACCACTATAAACACACACACGGAAACATACACCACTATAAACACACACATGGTAACATACACCACTATACACACACACACACACATGGTAACATACACCACTATACACACACACATGGTAACATACACCACTACACACACACTGTTACGAATCCCTTTTGGCCCGACAGTCTAGGGGGGGGGTGGTAATGAGACCCGTAACATAACTCATGCAAATTATAATTGTGACAAAGTAAAAGTGTGAACGAAATAACCACGACAACTGAAATCTACCGTCAAACTCAGGGTTTATTTATAAACACACGGTAATGGGGGGAACAGGAAAAGGGGCTGAGCTGGACCCAAGGAAAGAAACAATAAATATACAAACACACCCCTAAGCTAGACTAGCCTACTTTAACAACAGCTAACTAACTAACCAAAAATACAGTGGGTGGTCCGCCCAGTTCTAACTAGTGTTTTTAACAAAGTTCACCTACGGGTAGTGTATGCCCATGGGCGACTTGTCTTGGTTTCCCCCTTTTCCCACCAGCAATCAAACAAACACCATAACCAAAGACAACACTCACAGGTGATGACAAAGTGATATGGAGGTGCTCAAACAAAAGAGAGGTTAAGACACAAAGAGAGAGTGAAACACAGAGACCTACAGACATGGCATTTACAGAGAGATTGAGCTCTAGAGCAAACAACTGATGGGGTTTTTAAACCAAGGGGAAGGAACTGTGATAGGGTAGGAAACAGGAGGAGGTGTGTCTTCTGATTGATGATTGATTGTTGACTGATTGGGGAGTGATGATTTTCACCTGTGAGGGGAGAAGGAGAGAAAAGAAACCACACAGGATACACACACAGGATACACACACAGGATACACACACAGGATACACACACAGGATACACACACAGGATACACACACAGGATACACACACAGGATACACACACAGGATACACACACAGGATACACACAGGATACACACACAGGATACACACACAGGATACACACACAGGATACACACACAGGATACACACACAGGATACACACACAGGATACACACACAGGATACACACACAGGATACACACACAGGATACACACACAGGATACACACACAGGATACACACACACACACACACACAGGATACACACACAGGATACACACACAGGATACACACACATACACACACACACACACAGGATACACACACAGGATACACACACAGGATACACACACAGGATACACACACAGGATACACACACAGGATACACACACACACACACACACATACACACACACACACACAGGATACACACACAGGATACACACACAGGATACACACACAGGATACACACACAGGATACACACACAGGATACACACACACACAGACACAGGATACACACACAGGATACACACACAGGATACACACACAGGATACACACACAGGATACACACACAGGATACTTGTATCCGTAACACTCCCACCCTTAAAAGAGCAACCCTAGGGGGGATTGCGACCACAGTATTAATGAATACTCACAACAACAACAAAGCAACAACCTTGCAAAACATACAACAATTATTACACACGAGACAAAGCATCTGCCAACACATTATCTGAACCCTTTTTGTGACGGATCTCCATATTATAATTTTGTACAATCAGCGCCCAACGCATAAGGCGCTGGTTCTGGTTGTACATTGTACATTATAGCCAAGACCTTGGCATCAACAGGGCGCACCTGTCCATGGCCAACCTCTTTACCGAGATAGGTAACAGTAGCCTTCCCAAACTCGCACTTTGCCAAGTTCAGGGTTAGAGAAGCAGCTGCCAACCGTTCACATACTACCCTTAGCGAGTCAACATGATCTGACCACTCAGACGAATAAATCACTAGGTCATCAAGGTATGCACTACAATTAGGAACGCCAGCTAATACGGAGTTAACCAGTCGTTGGAAGGTGGCTGGTGCATTTTGCATCCCAAAAGCCATGACTGAGTACTGTAGGAAGTTGTCTGGGGTCACAAAGGCAGAAATCTCAGAAGCACGTGAAGTTAACGGAACCTGCCAGTAACCTTTTAAGAGGTCTAACTTAGTTACATACTTAGCAGCACCAATAGTGTCGATACAGTCGTCCAGTCGGGGTAACGGGAACGAATCTGGCATTGTGACAGAATTTACCTTTCGATAATCCGTACATAACCTGGACGTACCATCAGGTTTAGGAACTAGAATGCAAGGAGAACTTCAAGGGCTTTGATCTTGGCTTAGCCAGGTCATTCTCCAACAAATATTTCACCTCATCCCTCATTATCTTCCTCTTGGAAGCGTTGATACGATATGGGTGTTGCTTGATCGGTGTAGCATTTCCAACATTAATGTCATGTTCCAACACATTTGTGCGAGTAGGAACGTCATTAAAGAGACATGGAAAACTGTGTAGTAGCCTCACAATATCATTGGCCTGTCCATCCGTTAAATGAACCAGACCGGATTGGATAGACAGCAGCATTTCTGAGTTGGGCAATCTAACACACTGCTGCTGAGTATTGCGCAACTCCAAGCCATCAACATCATCAATATGACAGTCCACTATCATAGCAGTAGTAGCAGAGGAGACAGCAGTACCTTCCTCTGTTTTTGAACTCTCTAACTGTGTGATGGGTCGGGTGTGGTAAGCTTTCAACATGTTAATGTGACACACACGAGATTGGCGTTGTCTATCAGGAGTTTGAAGCACATAGTCAGTTTCACTTATTTTCTTTTCAATTAAATAAGGACCAGAGAAACGAGCTGACAGTGAAGATCCTGGAACAGGTAATAACACCAGTACTTGGTCACCTGGCTGTAGTGGACGAGAAACAGCCTCTTTATCATAGTGTCTTTTCATGCTCCTCTGTGAGGAAGACAGAGCTTCCTTTGCGAGAGCACAAGCTTGGTGTAGGCGCTCACGAAAGGGACTAACGTAGTCCAACACATTCTCGTCTCCTGTACACAACTCTTGGGACAAGAACTGTTCTTTAAGGACTTTCATTGGTCCTCTCACTGTGTGACCAAACACTAGTTCAGCCGGGCTGAAACCTAGGGACTCCTGCACAGTTTCACGAGCAGCAAACAAAACTAGAGGAACTCCCTCATCCCAATCTTTCTCAGATTCCAAACAATATTTACGTAGCATAGACTTCAGTGTCTGATGCCATCTTTCAAGCGCACCCTGAGACTCTGGGTGATAGGCGCTTGACACACGGTGCGTAATTGACAAGGATTTTAACACCTGCTTGAAGAGCTTGGATAGGAAATTGGTACCTTGATCCCTTTGTACCACCTTAGGTAACCCGAATGTCGTGAAGAATTTTATTAAGGCTTTACTTACTACCGGGGCTGTAATCCTTCGCAGAGGAATGGCCTCGGGGTATCTTGTAGCCATACACATAATCGTTAACAAAAACTGGTTACCCGATTTTGTCTTCGGCAACGGTCCGACACAATCAACCACCACATGCTCGAATGGTTCACCTATGACAGGTATGGGACAAAGAGGAGCGGGAGGAATAACCTGATTTGGTTTTCCTGTTATCTGACATGTGTGGCATGTCTGACAAAACTGAGCCACATCTTGTTTTAAACCCGGCCCAAAGAAATGTTGAAGGATCTGATCATAAGTCTTTGTGATTCCTAAATGACCAGACCACTGGTGATCATGAGCAAGGGATAACACATTTTGTCGAAAGGCTGTAGGAATCACTATTTGGTAAACAGCATTCCAATCTCCATCCGCGTCAACATGGGATTTCCATTTACGCATGAGGAGATTACCATCAATGAAGTAAGCCACGTTCGTCATCTTTACATCTTCCAATGAGACAACACTAGAAAAACATTTAGCAAACTTGTTGTCAACCTTTTGGTTAGCAATCAGCTGCTCACGAGTGACTGGTAACTGTATTGCCTCAGCAATAAGTTCAACGTTCTGATTCTTTCCTGGGCTGTTTGTCAGAGGTGGTCAGCTTCTAAGAGGTATCACACAATCCATCCTCTTGATCATCCTCTTTGAACAGAACAGTGTTTGACAAATCTATCACGTCACTCTCTTGTCGTGCCTGAGTACGAGTGACAGCACAAGCGGGGAACACATGTGGATAACTCTGTGCCAACTCATTCGAGAGAGAGTGGTCACTTTTATCCAATACTTCCAATACGAGTACTACCTTTCCTCCGGCAATATCGTTACCCATCATAAAGGTAACACCTTTCACTGGCAACATAGGACGTACCCCCACTCTGAATATTCCACTGATTAACTCAGAGTGTACTTTCACAAAGTGCAATGGCACTGGGACAAAACTCATTTCAATACCCTGCACTAACACACTGGAAGCACAGTATGTATCGTCAGATAAGGGCAACACATCAGACAATATAAACGACTGTGCCGCACCAGTATCTCGAAGGATTTTAACCGGTCGCTGAGACGCTTCGTCATTCGTTAGGGACACAAACCCCTCGAAAATGAATGGTTCATAACTGCGGTCGGGGACTGAGACTTTCAAACTGCAGTTACCCTGAGGCACCTGTTTTGTTGCAGACCTCACAACCGTACGAATTAGAGCAACACCTGTTGGCGGCTTGGCACGAAGAGGCATCCCTTGTTTGCGTTTTAGCAGGAAACAATCATTAATCATATGTCTCACTTTATGACAATAGGAACAGGGACGCTCATTCTTCTGG